>NW_027186304.1:82843328-82878708 GCF_028583685.1 Petaurus breviceps papuanus
TCTCTCTCTCTCTCTCTCTCTCTCTGTCTCTGTCTCTCTCTCTCTCTCTCTCTCTCTCTCTCTCTCTCTCTCTCTCTCTCTCTTCTGAAAAAGCCTCTTTTTAGGGGACACAAGCAATATTAACTCTTTCCTTGTGGAGTGGGAGTGTGTGTTCATTTCCTGGGAGCTCGGTATTTACAACATGAAACATGTCCAATACCTACTGAACAAATTGATTCTGATATTTCACTTTTACCAGGGATCTATGCTATTTGACGAATTCACTCAAGGTTCTTTTCTTCTGGACCTCCAGGCATGAGTGGCTCATTCTCTTGTTGGCAGTGATCTTCTCTGAGAAGGATTTAGTTGCAGAAAGCAATACCCATTGGGCAATTAGCACTTGATTAAATGGCTTCAGACTTTTCAAACTCCTGAGGTCTCTCCCAAGGTTTTCTGTTAAACCACTTACATTCAATAAAAGCAACTTGAAGAAGAAGCAGCTGGGAACTTGAGAGGCATACCAGGCTCACTTATGGAAGTATATGTTCTTCCTGCCATGTGTGAATAGCCATCATATTTGTTGCCAGGGAGGAGTAGAGAGAAATACTCTTCTTTCTATATACTATAAGTTCAAGGGAGAGTTGGCAGACTTCCAAGTAACATTTTAAAATTAAGGAAGAAAGAGGTAAAATCTCCTTTTAGAGACTATACAATAAGCATCTCTTCCTTGCTTGGTGACTAGTCACCCAGGTAGTGAGTAAACAAGCATTTATTTTCTTTTAATACAATTCCTAGCCACAGAGACCAATGAGGAATTTCTGGTAATGCATTTTCTTTAGCAAGGGGACAGAGCATGTGTCCCCTATAGTCCTATGGCAGGAACCTCTTTAACCCTATGGAGCCAAAGTGCACATGCCTAGTTTCATGGAAGGAGCACCAATCCAACAAATCAGAGGACTCCCCCATCATTCCATTAAAAACATTTTAGTATTTCACATAATTTTACCCTTCAATACACAGTCACCAAGTGAATAAGTAGAAAAGCCAGGTCTCTTGATTCCTAAAGTACTTTCCTGTCTACAAGACAATAATTTGTGTCCCACAGGAATTTTTGAAAATACTTCCAAAATATATTAAGTGAAAATGTAAGGTTACTATTATATAGTAATATCAAGGTGTGTGAGGGTACTTTTTTCCTATCTGGGAAGAATTATATCCATTATTCGTGTCTAGCTCTGAAACCTGAGTTTCCACATACCTTGCAGCTAAACCCTGGCCTATTCTCAACAAAGGACTAGTTAGTTTTGTATTATCTCTATAGAAAATATGTTAAAAAGAAAATTATAATCAAATTCTGGGAATAGATGAGAGTTAAATTGGTCATTATTAAAAAAGCTAAGCTCTAGTGGAAAAGATAAAAAAATGTCCCTAAGAAGTTTATTTTCTTAAAAAAAATTCATGAAAAGTTCCATTGAATTTATTGTTCAATGTTACTATGTTTAGCTATTTGTACTAAAAGGAAGAAGGAGGAATGGCCAAGTGCCATGAGGAAACTTTGTATTTTTTAGACTGTGAATTTGTTGAGAGCAGAAACTACTTAATTTGTGTTTTTGTATCCTCAATATTTAGTATGGTACCCAGCACAGAGTAATTATGTATTGTATAGTTCTTGATGGATTGATTGATTCACAATGTTTCCTAAGACCAACCATTTTCATGAGTCTTTTAGGTAATCAACAAACCGTACCAAGAGGACATCTTCCTTTTCTGCCAAGGTACAATGATCATTAAGAAGTTCCAGGAAGAGATATTGAGTAAAGAAAAAACTAAGGTAAATTCACATTAACCTTATTATATATTATATCAATTTACTATATGTGATATATTAAACTTACATATATATTACAACATATTATCTATTATTATTTAAACAAACACCTTCCAGTCAAGTTTTAATTGTCATGGTATCTCAAAAACAAGAGATTTACTCCATTATAGTTACTTATTATGTATTCACACATACACATACACACACACACACACACACACACACACAATTTCCCCCCAAGAGGAGGGGTTGTTTCAGCTTTTGTATCTCACACATACATTAGAGTGTCCAGCAAAAAGCACATGCTAAATAAATGCTTAAGGCAGCTAGGTGGGATAGTGGATAGAGTTCTGCCCTTGAAGTCAAGAGAACCCAAGTTCAAGTTGGGCCTCAGACACTTACTAGCTGTGTGATCCTGGGCAAGTCACTTAACCTGTTTGCCTCAGTTTTCTCCTCTGTAAAATGAACTGGAGAAGAAAATGGCAAATCATCCAAGTATCTTTGCCACGAAAACCCCAAATGGGGTCATGGAGAGTAGGAAATGACTGAAAAAAGACTAAACAATAACAACAACAAAACACTTGTTTGAATGATTGCCATTTTGTTTCTTTTATATATTAATTTCAATACTAAAATTACCTATGTTTTTACTCAGGTGGATAAACTCCATTCTTATTTGTCTCATTCATTCCAATTTACCATTTTGAGTTTTCTGGGGATTTCTGGTAACAGAATGATTCTGAGCTCTTGCTTATAAAGAAACACTTTATACAGTGAAGATGGGCTAAGATCCAACCTAATGTCTTTAAAGCCTGAGGCACTTTATAATTTGTTTTACATAAAGCTAATCCTGTTTTGAATCTGCATTTTCATTACACATTGGAATAACTGTTATTTTTACTAATGATATGCAAGAACAAAAAAAACAGAACTCATTTTTAAGGCTACCATTCAATCTTCCATTTTTCATAGTAAAACTAGACATTTTTAGAAGAGCCACAGATGACTCACAAAATATTTATGAAGGGATCTTAAAATAAAAATTAAGAAATCAAAACCAGATGGCAGCAGATAAAAGCCTAGTTTTTGTAATTTAAGTGATATGATGAATTAAAATAATTCTCATGTAGTAGTAAGATAATTTTCTATATAGAATATTACTTATAATCATAAAAAGCTGGAAAATATAGCCCTAGGTACTGTCATATGAACGAAGTAGACTACAATTATATTAAGATTGTTCTACTCTAACCGAAATATTTAAATAAAAAGAGTCACTGGGGAAGTGTCCCAATAGTTAACTGTGCATGTTGCATGTATATCAAATTTAATTTTATTGGAATGAAGACTACGTACACCTCAATTATGTTTCATCACACTATTATTAGTACCTCAAATACTGCTTTATACCCATGGGGAACTCAGTTTTCAATTTTAAAAGATGAAGTTGAACTCAAAGTGAAATGTTTTACAATAGTGGGGAAAAATCCCTTAAAAAAAAAATCAAAGGCCTGAGTTTGCTTACTGCTGTGCGAATGATTTATATGCATAATTCACAGGTCAGTTTAACACAGCATAAAAATGAAACAAGTAGCTTGCAACTACAGGAATTGTGAGTATGAAGACCATCAAATCAGATAATTCTAGTCCAAAAGGTTTTGCTTTTCATTTGAATTAAGAGACTTCAGACTGCATGGTATTGAAAATCATCAGGCAGATATTTGCTTACTTTTCTTGAAAGTGATTATGCCAGACCACATGCCTAGAGAGAACTGTCCCTGATAAGAATAGCAAATGGAAAGAATATAAGGACTTTTAAGTCCTTCTCACAAATAGTATCACACTAAAGGAATAATCGTGATTTTTTTAAATAGCTGAAGACAAATGATCCCAATGCCAGTTTTAGGGATATAATTTTTGTCACCTGGACAAGGATTGTGAGCATAGCTAAGAGAGGGGATTCACCTCCCCTCCCACACTTTCTTTATGACCTTGATTAAATCATTTATTTTGCAAGGACAATAACATAGGTGGTGTAGGGATTAGCTGCTTACTCAGACAAATCCTCCAGTGGATGTGACTTTCTGAATCTGTCAGTCCTCCAAGAACAGGATTAACTCTTTCATGCTTTTATGGTATAAGCAAAGGAAAGCATTGACTTGATAGCTAGTAATCTATAATAAAGCAAAGGGACACAAAATATAGAGTGAGAGATGGTTTCTTATTAGATAACATTTCTCTTTAGCTAATAAAAGTGTATGAGTAAAGACAGGACATCTAGGCATGTTTAGGAAGCTGTCTATTTTTTGCTAGAATATAAAGTAGATAGAGGAGAACAATTTGAAATTATTAGAGAGGGATTTTGTTTTCATATTGTGGGCCTTCAACGTGAGGAAGAAGAATTTGAATTTTACCCATTAGGCAACAGGAAATCAACGACTAAATATTATTTGGCAGGAGACTGGGATAGTGACATGAACAAATTTAGGCACCAGTAAGATTGGTTCAACTTTAACAATAGCAGCAGCTAACGTTTCTATAGCACTTACTATGTGCCATCAGGTACAGTGCTAAGTGCTTTACAATTATTACATTATTTGATCCTCACAATAACCTTAGGAGGGAGGTGCTATTATCATCATCATTTTACAGGTAAGGAAACTGAGGAAAATAGAGATTGAGTGACTGTATGATCACACAGCTAGTAAGTGTCTGAAGCTAAATATGAACTCAGGTCTTCCTGATCCCAGGCCTAAAAATGTATTGACAAACCTGTTTGGAGACAATTCCAGGCAGGTTGAAATGTATTGCCACAGCAGGGATGATGGCAGTTGAAATAGAAAGAAGACAGATACAAAGGATGTTTTAGAGATGGCATCAATAAAATAGTATGAAAATGAGGTGTTGTTTGTCTTTTCATTTTGACTTGTTCATGAATTGGATTTAAGTGAGGCAGAGTTACACAAAATTGTCACCCTCACTTTCTTTACCTGAGTCATCAAAGTCCAGTGGTAAGACAAAAGTCAAGACAACAAGCAATATCCCAGGAAGCAGTGGATGGCCTTGGGGTCTTTGTGTCTGACCAAGCTCCAAGTGCTCCAAAGGCTGCCTTAACAGTCCCTGGAAAAAGCTGTTTTTATACACCCCTCCAGCTGGGGAAAGTCTTCACATGCTTGGGGGTAGACAGCCCCCTACCTCAGCAGGGGGTCTGAGGATTGTCGGTTACCCTCAGCCTGGTTTAGCCCTCTTCCCATATGGTTTCACCAGGGTGTGGTTGCTATATAGGCTATAGCTTTTTGAAGCCACAGGTTAGAGTTGGGTGAACCAGGTGGACACCAAAGGTGGATAAGCATCCCTGGAAAGGACTCACCAAGACCTTACACCATTCTCCCTGAACACCCCATGCACTGTATGAAAAGTGAGATATCCGTGATAGTTAAAGGGATGAGAGTGAATGAGACCATTAAGGGAAGAAATGTACAGGGAAGAGAGGACCCAGGACAAACCCTTGGGAAACACTCATGTGAAAGGATGGGAAAGAGAACAAAAAGTCATCTCGTTAAGAAATTCACCATGTTTTATACTATCCCTGTTTTCATTATTCTTTGTAGTCTGAACAATTGAAACAATTTGAATTTGCTTAAGAAGAGACCACTGCTCTAATGCTATGCATCCTTGTCAGACAAGGCTGTTATTTGATTTTATTTGCATGAACAACTTTCTCAGTTATAGATAAGAGTTTGCTGGATAAGGTGGTAACATTTTTGGAGATTGTGGTCAAGTAAAAAGCAAAGGCATTTGAAAAAAATTTTTAAAGGTCACTGGGGACAACAAGGTGGCACAGTGGGTAGAGTGCTGGGTCTGGAGTAAGGAAGACCTGAGTTCAGACCTGGCTTAAGAGACTTACTAGCTGTGTGACTCTGAACAAGTGACTTAATTTGTTTGCCTCAGTTTCCTCAGTTTGCCTCAGCAGAATAGGGATGATAATAGCACCTGTCTCTCAGGGTTATTGTAAAGATCAAATGATCTCGTGTTGAAGGCCCACAATATAAAAACAAAATCCCTCTCTAATCATTTCAAATTGTTCTCCTCTATCTACTTTATATTCTAATATATGCACAGTGCCTGGCACATAGTAGATGATATAAGGACACCTAGGTGGTGCAGTGGATAGTGCACTGGGACTGGAGTCAGGAAGACATGAATTCAAATCTTGCATCATGTAGTTACTAGTAGTGTGACCTGAGCCAGACACTTAACTCTGTTTGCCTTAGTTTTCTCTTCTATAAAATGATCTGGAGAAGAAAATGGTAAACTCCTCTAGTATCTTTGTCTAGAAAACCCAAAATGGCATCATGAAGAGTCAGTCACAACTGAACAACAATAACAAAGCTGTATTGGTTAGACTCGATGCACAAAGAATTTTAATGATCTGATACCATAATGTACATAAAAGATTCCCCAATGGATAGACTTTAGAAATCATTTTGGGGAGGTAAGTAAAAGCAAGATAAAATATATAAACATTTATTTTGAATGCCATTTTAGAAAAAAAATCCAAAATGTGTACTGTCTTAATTTTTCAAAAGCAGTTGAAAGTATGTAGGATTTGGACTCAGAATACCTAGGCTGTAATCTAGGATCTGCTACTTAATACCTGTGTGACCTTGGGCAAGCCACTTAACCTCTTGATTCCTCCTTTTTTCTCATCTATAAAATGAAGGGATCGAATTTGATGACTTCTACAGCTCCAATTGTATGAGTCTAAGAAAAATCATAAAAGACATACTTTCTGATTTTTCCCCATCTCACTTTTATATTCTTTGGGTCGCACTCACTCCAGTGCTTCATTTATCTCATGTTAAGTGTAGTTCAACATCTCATTCTTCTTTGAAATTTAGCAATAATGTATTATATCTAAGGAAACTCTTTATTAACTAGGATATGTGAATTATTAGCATAGCCTGTTGCCTAAGCATACCTTCCAGTCAGTCAACAAGAGTTTATTAAGTGTTTTCTATGTGTTAAGCACTCTGCTAAAGTGCCAGAAAATATGAGTTTAACATATTTTTTTCTAGACTCAAGAGTCAGAACACAAATATAGAATAGAGAAAAGAACTAAAAACATATCATAAACTTAAATATTGGAACTTGAATCCAAAGAAATAAAAAAAAGCATGTCATGTACATAGCAGAACATAAGAGAAGATTCAAAATATGTAACAAAAGGGGTGGCCAGGTAGCGCAATGAGTAAGAGCACCGGTCCCAGAATCGGGATAACCTGGGATCGAACCCAGGCTCAGATACTTAGCACCACACCCAGAAATAACTGGCCGTGTAACCTTGAGCAAGTTACTTAACCCCAATTGCTTTAAAAAAAATGTAACAATAAATTTTCATTTCAAGAAAGCCTGTATGATAAATAATACATGTTGTGTTGAGAATTGTCCATCTTTGCTTCCTTGTGAGTTTTCTTTTGTCCTGTGCTGTGCACTTTTTTACTTTGTTTTTCCCCTCCCCCACCACCTCCAGAAGACTACAATAAAGTTTAGATATATTTCTCTATAGCTATAGATATATACATACCCATATACAAATATACCTACATATAGATAGATAAATATATAGATATATACTTCCCCAAACATATTCTACTCCTGATCTTTGTTTTAATGTATGTGCATATCTCTTGTTCCCTATCCCTCTTGCCTCCTCTACTTCACTTCTAACCACTACCTTGCCCTCCTATGACTTGCCTAACCTCCTCCAAGGATCCCTCCCCTATCCTCCCATTCCTGTAAATCTAAACACCCTGCTATACCCCTATTTACCTATTCCCTCCCCCTTCCCTCTTAAAGATCCCTTCCATTGTCCTCTCCCCCCTCCCTATGACCCTACCATTTTATTTCTTCTGAATTTAGAAGACTTTTATACTCTTCTAAATCTCTCTCTCTGTATAGACAGACAGACAAACAGATAGACAGACAGATAGATAGATAGATAGATAGATAGATAGATAGATAGATAGATCCCTCTTAAACCCATTCCCAATGAAAGTAGGATACCAGAACTACCAGCCCTCCTACCCCATCTAATTCCTCTGTATCAATTCTTCCTCTTGCACCTCATTTGTATAAAAAAATTACTCTTGGGGCGGCTAGGTGGCACAGTGAATAGAGTACTGGCCCAGAAGTCAGGAGGACATGAGTTCAAATCCAGCCTCAGACACTTAATGCAAAACTAGCTGTGTGACCTTGGGCAAGTCACTTAACCCCAATTGCCCTACCTTCCTCCTCCAAAATGCAAAAATAATAAAAATAAATAAAATTTTAAAAATTACTCTTTTTAGCTACTCCTAAATGGTTTTACTTTTTAAATTCATATCTTACTCAGGTTTACCCCAATCTTTCTTATGAACTACCCAATTATTAATAAGAATCTCAGACATACACTTTATATATATATATATAAAGTAAACAGTCTGTCCTTTTGAATTCTTTATAATCAGCCTTTGTCACTTGCCTTATATTTCTCTTGGTTCTTATATGTCAAATCTATTAAGTTCAGAACTTTTTTAAACAAAGTCTTGAATGTCTGAGAGTTTATCACATGTCCATTTTTTTTTCATTCAGGATAATAGTTAGCTTTGTGGGGTATGATATTTTTGACTGGAGTCCCAGTTCATTTGCTCTTCCCTAGGTTGTATTCCAAGTCCTGTGAGCCTTTAATGTCTCTGCTGCTAGGTCTTATGTAATTCTAATTGTGGCACCATCATATTTAAATCATCTTAATCTTGATGCTTTTAATAATTTTTCCTTGAGCTGGACATTTTGGAGTTTGACTGATATTCCTACAAGTTTTCCTCATAGGATCTCTTTTAAGTGGTGATTGGTGGATTTTTTCTATTTCTAGTTTTCCCCCTTGTTCTAATGTTTCAGGACAATTTTCTTTAATTATATTTTGTATTATTGTATCAAGATTCTTTTTTTGTTCATAACTTTCAGTTGGTCCAATTATTTTTATTTTTTCTCTTCTTGATCTATTCTCCACATTTGTTGCTTTTCTTAAAAGATGCTTCACTTTCTCTTCTATTTATCATTATTCATATTCCGTTTAATTATTTCTTGACCTCTTATAATTTTGCTAACTTCATTTTGCCCAATTCTAGTTTTTAAGGTGGCATTTTTTTCCATAAGATTCTGGATCTCCTTTTCTAATTGGTTGACTTTCCTTTCATATCATTCTTGCTTTTTTTGGATTCTTCTTTTTTTTTCCCCTCCATCTCTATCATTTGATTTTTAAAGTCATTTTTAAGATATTCAGTGACTTATTTTTGGGCAGGTGTCCATTCAACATTACTCTTTGGGGGTTTCCTTTACTTCAGTATCCTCCTCTGAAGACGAACCCTGGTCATCTCTACCATAATAGCTTTCTATAGTTGGATTCTTTCTCCTTTGCCTGTGCATTATTTTTGCGTGTGTGATAATGGGTTAATTTTTGTAATTTCCTCTAGCTCTATGGTATAATAAATGGTGCCTCTTGCCCAAGATCTTCAGTTGTCCCCTCTAGCCTGAAACGAAAACAAAACCTCCAACCTCCTTCCTGTAAATGCCCACAGCCAGGGGCTTTTTGTCCCACTGCTTCTGCACTCACCTGTGCAGGTTCCTTCTCACCCAGTAGTTCTTCACAGAACAGCTGGGTCTGGTGTTCCTTGTCAGCAGAGATTCCCTCAATCTTCCCCAGCTCAGATGCCCAACTCCCCTCACTATATAACTAGGAGAAAAGTTTCTATTGCTGGGGCTGATGCCATCTCTCAAACCAACCAAACCCAGGGCTTGCTGCTTTGTAGTTTAAGCCATTTGCTGCTTGTTGTTGAAGTAGACCCTAGCCTGGAGGTGTTTACTCTTCACAGGAACCAAACCTTGTCCTGGGATTTTTCTTTCAATCTTCTCAAATTGTCCCAGGAAGACTCCTGTTGGGTTTCTTTTCTTATTTATCTCCACTCACACTTTACTTGCCCTAAGGTGCTATTTTAACTCTTTTGTGGGGGAAAATTTTGAGAGCTTGAAATTTTCTGACTTAGTCTGCTATCTACAGAATCTTCTCCAAGTCTACCATATTAAGAGCTAGCATTGAAATGCCAGCAAACTGTACCTCACTTTATGCAACAGATGAATTACCAAAATATATAAATGAAAGAGTAGTGTTAGTACCCTGGGTAGTAATGATTTAGCATATAAATGGAATCATATAATCTTAGAGATAGGAGAGACCACAGAGTCTTTCTAGGGCAATCTCTTTCTGTGCAAGAATACCCTCTATAACATCTTCAATGAAAGGTCACACTGACTTTGCTTAAAGACTTCTGGTGGAAAGGAACCCACTGTTTTCTGAGTAGACGTTGCTCTTTTGCTAAACTCTTAGGTTTTTGCTTGTAGTTCTCCCCCTAATCTTCCTTCTATATGAAAGCCCTTCAGATACTTGAAGACTCTTAAAGGTTTAATTCTCCTGTTTGTAGGCCAAGCTTTCCCATTTCCTTCAAACAATACTTTTATAGCCAAGTTACCAGTACATAGAGTTGCTCACATGTTGTCCCCTCCATTGGATTCCATTGTTTTCCTATTTTTACAAGTCAGAATATTTGTCCTTCTCTGGTCCTATAACACCTTTTTCCTTCTATGTGATCTTTCATCATTTACAATGTTTCAACAACCTCAGTTCCCTGTTCTTTCTGTACTTTTAATCTACTTTTTCTAAAATCCATGCTTTGAATTCAGGAAAGGCAACTTGGTGTTTTCTTGAGGGTTTATCTTGGATTTCAATTTCCTATCAGCCATCTCCGTTCTGCCTAGTCTATTTTTTTTTTTGTAAAACAAGAAATATTTCAGTAATATATTTATTAGCTCCATAATTTATTTATTTTATAAATTTATGGGGTTTTTTGGGACAGCCAGGTAGCACAGTGAGTAAGAGCACCGGCCCCAGAGTTGGGATGACTTAGGATTGAATCTGGGCTCAGAAACTTAGCACCCACCCAGAAACACCTGGCTGTATAACCTTGAGCAAGTTACCTAACTGCAATTGCTTAGGAGCAGCCAGGTGGTGCAGTGAGTAAGAGTGCTGGCCCCAGAGTCAGGATGACCTGGAATCGAATCCGGGCTCAGATACTTAGCACCACACCCAGAAATAACTGGCCGTGTAACCTTGAGCAAGTTACTTAACCCCAATTGCTTAAAAAAAACTATTCTTGATTAAAAGAGATAAATGGTAAAACTACATAAAAAATAGTTCATGTTTTTGTATTTCATGGGACATATTAAAATTCAATAATACTTACAAATACTGATACTAATTTGGTCCTTAACATAGTAGATTCACATAGTGGTGGCACAGTGGATAGAGTATTGGGCCTGGACTCAGGAAGACTCATCTTCATGAGTTCAAGTCTGGCCTCTGATATTTATTAGCTGTGTGACCCTGGGCAAGTCAATCCTGCTTGCCTCAGTTTCCTCATCTGTAAAACAAGCTGGAAAAGGAAATAGACAACGACTTCAATATCTTTGCCAGGAAAGCCCCAAATGAGGTCATGAAAAGTTGAGCATGACTGAAAAATGACTGAACAGCAAGAAGTGAATAGTGAAAAGGATGAATTATCATAGAGAAATTTGTCCCAAAGTACAGTAGATAAGCTCTTTGTCTGAAACTCATGCAGTTAGTGGAATTACTTGTGACACTGAGAGCTTAAGTGAGTTGTCCAAGGTCACAAAGCCAATATGTGTCAGAAGCCAGGCTTGGAACTAGGTTGTTCTGATTTTTAGGCCAGTTCTGTCCACCACCACATTACATTGCTTTCTCTAATGGATATCAGAACCAATTGGATATTAGAACCTGTAGTCACAGGAGGAGAGAAAGAATAATGGAAAATGTGACAGTAAAGTTCTTGTAGGACTTTAGATAATACATTATTTGAGATAGTTAAATTAATCACTAAAATTCTTTCAGAAGTTCTAGATTTTCTTTTTGGTATTTTAATTGAAAGTTTACTATTTTTTGAATAATCTAATAAAGTCTAAATTTATCATAATTAAATATGCAACCAACTATATTATGTAACTCAGAGAATAAGGACTTAAAAAATACATATATAACTCTTTGGATTTTCCCTGCTTAGCACTGTGATTATGTATTAGGGGAGGTGTCAATTTTTGTACTTAATTTTGATTGCTATATGAAATATTACATGGAATTATTCTCTTTGTACAAGTATAAAAAACCCACTTTCTGGTTTTCTCTGGCAATTATATGGGGTAAAGCAATGGCTTTTTAATGAAATATAGCAATGAAGAGAGGGAAGATACCTACTTAGTCCACAAAACGAGGGATTCACAAAATATTGTGCTTAATCATAGGTTTATTAGCTAAAAGGAGCCATTGTGTTCACCTGCTCCCTACCCCCAAACACTTTTTAGATGATAAAATTCAGACCTAGATAAGGCAAATAATGTGGTTAAGGTCACATGGGGAATAAAGAACAGAAATGGAATAGCCCAATTTTTCTGACTCCAAATACCATGTTCTTTCTACTATACCCCTTTTCCTGTCCAACCCCTTCATTTTAGTGATGAGGAAACTGGCCAAAGAAATTCTAGTGTTTTCAGAAAGCAACAACAACAACAAAATTCTTGGGGGTGGATAGGTGGCACAGTGAATAGAGCACTGGCCCTGGAGTCAGGAGAACCTGGGTTCAAATCCGGCCTCAGACACTTAACACAAAAAACTAGCCATGTGACCTTGGGCAAGTCACTTAACCCCAATTGCCCCACCTTCCCCCCTCCAAAAAAAAAAAGAAATTCTAGTATTTGACATTGCTTTTTGTATTAAAATCATCTTTTTCCTACTATAACCTAGGACCAATTTCTTTACTTATATAAATAAGATGCTACTTTTTGCTTTGAATTTTTGACTTGAATTCAGGACAGCACTGTTTAGTTGGTAGCATATACAAAGAAAAAGAATAATGGGTTTGCTGTTCGAAATCCTAGGTTCAAATCCCAGATGTCTCGTTTATTAACTGTGTGATCTTGGACAACACATTTTTGTTCTCTTAGCCTAAATTTCTTAATCTGTAAAATGAAATAGGTAGATTAAATGATCTCTCAACTGCTTTTCAGTTCTGTCTATGGATCTATACATCCATTGAATTCACTGATCTCTGAACCAAAGTGCTACTGGTCTATTGCTAATAGCATCCTTACAGCCTAAGCACATTAGAAATCTTTCCAGAGTGTCTAACTTAATCACAGTGACTCAGAAGTTATGGTTCAGGATACTCTAGTCTTGGCTTATTTAGGTATATAAATCATAGACTAAGAGAATTTCTGACCCCAACAGGACCGTAAAGGTCATCTAATCCAATCATTTTATTTTAGAGAAAGAAAAATACAAAATGACCACCAGTCCTATAAGACTCCATTCAGTTTCCCCAGAAAGAATGATAAAATATTTTTAAAAGGGCCATAGAATGATTAGGAATCATTCAGTTTTAATTTATCTATTAGCTTGAGAGAAGGAAATCTAAATATGAAACTTTTATCCAATGACCAACCAACCAGCATAGAAGACAAGGAAGAAATCAACTGCATGAATACTAATATCCTTGTGACAGTTGAAATGATAAGACATAAAGTAGATATAGGTAAATGGAATGATGGCTGACAATCTCTTTGGAGAAGCAAAAAAAGGAGTTGTTAAAGAGTTATCACTGAATAACTCATAATAAACATAAAATAGAAAGCCACTATTAAGAAAACTATGGCTTATGTGAAATTATCTGTTCTAGAGAATGAAAAGTAAGAGAAATTTTATTAATAAATTGACAAGATCCTCCAAACTAAGACAACATATACTTTGACATTTGATGACTTCAATATGAAGGTGGGCATAAGGGATAAGAAAGAAAAAAATATTTTGGAAAATACAGTCTAAGAATGAAGAAATATAAGATGTCAAAGATTCATCCACTATAGGTTCAAAATCATTATATATAAATCACAAAAATATGCTTATATATGTACTGGTTATCCCATCTCCTGCCCTGGAACCCTGCAACATGGTATTTTCCATTACTCTTTCAAAAATCTCTTAGCCTTTCTCTGCCCTCTCCCCAAATTGTAATCAGATCAAAACTGTCATTTCTATAAACTTCATGCCAATTAATTGCCCTATGCCTCCATTCTCTAGTCCTATGATTTCACAGTCCAAAACATTCCACTCTGGTCCCTTATATTTGTGTCTCCTCTATTAGCATGTAAGCTTCTTGAGAGCAGGGACTGCTTTTCTTTTTGTAATTGTATACCTAGTGCTTAGCATACTGTCTGCTTATTATGATAAGCATTCCTTAAATGTTTTGCTATTCATTAATTCTTCCAGAAAAGACTTAAAAGATGTTGGACATGGCAAGCAATAACATCACAAAAATGAAAGTGATTATATCTTACTTAAGTGATAGGAAATGCCAGGTTACTAATATGGAACCCATATCAGAATCAGATGTATCAATTGTTAGATGATCTTTTTTGAATCAAATTGAATTTTCTTTTTGTTTGCAGTTATCTATCAATATCACACTAAAAGACAGCTTAACGATGAGAAGAGATGCAAACAATTTCAATAGCTTTAATATGACCTATTCATACAATCTATTCGCATGTTGTAAAAAAGAAAGAAAAAAAGATATTGGCCTAATTATCATCATGATCTACAACAGTCTAACCAATATAAAATTCACCATACTGAGTTGGCCAAAATTACCACAAAACCCCCTTAAGCAATAAACAGTGTCTCCTTGCTAAATGAAGAGAAATGCTAGCCAGATTTAGAATAGCTAAATGGTGGAATGGATAGAACATTAGCCCTGGAGCCAGGAAGACCTGCACTCTGATCTGGCCTCAGGAACTTACTAACTAACTTACTAACTGTCTGCCTCAATTTTCTCAACTGTTAAATTGGGATAATAATAGCACTTACCCCCCAGGATTATTGTAAGGATGACATGATATATTTGTCAAATACAGTACCTGGCATGTAGTAGGCACTTAATAATAAATGCTTCATTCCTTGTAAAACACCATGAAGAAGGTGGCAAAGTATTATGAACTGTGTTGCTTTATAAAACAATGCAAAGTCATGGAAACAAAATAAAATCTTCACGAAGTTATTGTAAGACCCATGAACCATATTATCCAAAGAGCATTCATAGATTAAACTGTTAAGAGGCCACAAAATAGACATAAAGTGGAACAAATTTGTCATTGAGGAAATCTAGGACCAGAAAAGGAGATGGACCAGTTATGTAAAGAGAGGGATGACACATCTACAGCCTTAGAGCTCCCCTGGTACTCATGAAACATAGAAAGACTTAGGGAAAGGTTTCTAGGACCCTGGCTAGAATGACCCAGGGAGGACAAAAATTGCATGGGATGAAAAGTATGAATAGATTATCATCTGTACTACCAGAGGGAATATCCACATCCATAAGATCATAGGCACTGTAGTAACACACAGTGAGAAAGGTAATTAAATGAACATTCCCAATCATTTAATAAGACAATGTCCCAATGCCTTCAACACACATTGACCATAGATATAATATTTATATGGAGTGATGGTAGAAAGGAATAAAATGCTTAAAAAATTAATTAGGACAATGTAAATCATCCTATTTGTTATTACAATCTGTCTATCCATGCTTACCCAATGATGTGATTTTCTTTCTAGTTGTTCAAAGGCAAGACATAGTTTTGTGTTCATGATAAGCATAAGGGTGAAAAAAAGACCACCATGAAGATGATAGTTCAAAATGATGGTGGGATATATTTTAATATTTCCAGATGAGTTAAATTATGATCTAGAAAAAAGAGCTATAACAATTGAATAACATCTATATGCCTTGTACTTCGTCGTACATTTTCCTTCTGATTGCATAAATATTCATAAGGAAACACCTATGAAAAGAATTTTCAAAGCCCTCAGTTCAGACTGAGCAGTGTGGTTCTTATTAATTTTAATGGGAATCATGCAGTGGCATTCCCACTTACCGCTTTAAGACTGTGCCTCCTATTTTTCACCATTAAAGAACTTGCCAAATCTCCTTCTTCTTGTTTGGGTTTTACAATTTAAAAATTTACTGGTTGGATCATTCACAGTCTCCTTAAAAATGTTGCTATTATAGTATTTTAAAATAAAGAACCTACTCTGTTCTGACAAATTCTTCAAAACACTGTTGCTCTTGCCTCATCTTTGGAGAGTGTTTTATTTGCACCTTCTTTTGAGGATTTACCTTTTCATAGATGAAGAAATTGCAACGTTTCTGTGACAAGGATTGATTCCAAGATTTAGATGGATATATGTTGAGTTAACTTTTTACTAAAACAAGAACTATCAATTTAAATTGCTTTAAATTTTCTGTTCACATATGTAAAGTAGGAGCTCACTCCAACATGGACAACTATCCAATTCCTATGGATATTTAAAGGAAAAATGAAATGATAGACAATGTAAGAGAGTACTAGGAACAGAATGGAGAAGTAACCCATTTCTACAGGGTGGCTGGGTGGCACAGTGGATAGAGTGTCAGACCTGGGCTAAGGAAGACTCCTCTGAATTCAAATCGAACTCAGGTTGTTTCATGACTTGTCATGACATGGCAAGTCACTTAACCCTACTTGCCTCAGTTTTCTCCTCTGTAAAGTGAACTGCAGAAGGAAATGACAAACCACGCCAGCGTCTTTGCCAAGAAAACCCCAAAAAGGTTCACAAAGAGTAGGACATGACTAAAAAAACCCACTGAACAACAACAAAGCAATTTCCTGCTCATGCCAACAAATTAAGTGAATGGTTCTGTTGATCTGATGCCAAGAGCACAGGGACCAAAAAAGTAAAAGAGAATCACTTACCTATAATCTCATATTATAACATTCTGGTATGAAACTTTAAAAAGATTATTATAAGCAGGAACTGTCATTTTGAATCTATCTACTTAGCCATCTCATTATATCTTCTTTCATCCACTTAGTGGACTTTCAAGACCATTCCTATTGTGGCATGATTCTGAGTTTTCGTTGAATGGAAATCGATAGATTTGTGTTTCTCATCACAATTGAGAATAGAAGAAAAGGTATATAAAGAGATTTTAAAGGAGAGGTATGGTGCCAGATTTGGAATCAGAGTACCTGTATTCAAATCCAGCTTGGCTGCTTATTAACCGTTTCACCATAGCTAAATGATTTAATGTCTCTGGACCTCAGTTCTTCATTAATAAAATGATACAGTTGGACAAAAAGGCCTTAGTGTTCCCTTCCATATCTAAATTTATATTATTTAGATTTATATCTTAAAAGAGTGAAATCATGATCTTCCTATGATTATTGCTTTTATTTTTCAGAGATCTTATAACCTTAGCTTGGTATAGTTTATAGAGTGCTAATCTTTTCCCAGTTAACCTCTTTGTATTATAGGCCAGTAGTGTCAACCTCAAATAGAAATTGATTCCTGTGGACTGCATATTGACTTAAAAAATACCAACACCAAAAAACAACACAAATTAATATTATTGATGTTGTATTATATTTTTATTTATTTTGATTAACATTTCCCAATTACATTTTAATCTGCTTCAGCTGGTGGCCATGAATTTGAAACCTCTGCTTTAGGCAACTCTATAAATTGTAGAGAAGGTACCAATCTGTGTGAGCAGGACTTCCTCATCAAGGATTTCCTATACCTGGGTAATTGCAAAGATCATCTCTGTCCTTATAGCTATGTATCATTGTACTGACTTTTGTTCCAACAGTTCTTTCTTAGCTCAATGAGTGAGGCCAATGGAGAAACATTTTCATAAGAATGAGAATGATCCCAAGGATTAACTTCTTGATGAATTGAATTTATGCAAACCAAGCCTTATGTAGACTAGTGGTAGTTATCAACATTCTAGTAATATTGCATTATCTTAACCAGTTTCAAGAGACTTGGGAAGCATGCCAGTTTCTATATATAGATTTCTCTGTGGACTAAAAGAGGCAGGGCATTCCTCTACTGAGTCCCATATCATATTAGAATGCCAACCAATCTACTCACCTCAAGACTCTACCAAGATAATAAGAAAGACAGACAGACAGACAGACACAGAGACATAGAGACAGATGGAGACAGAGAAAGACTGAGATAAAGACAGGGAGAGAGAGAGAAAGAGACAAAAAGAGAGACAGACAAACAGACACAGAGACAGATGGAGACAGAGACAGAGATAAAGACAGAGAGACAGAGAGAAAGCCAGAGAGAAGGAGAAAGAGACAGAGAAAAGGAGAGACAGAGAAAAGGAAAGACAGAGAGAAAGAAAATCTATCAAATATTGTTTCTATACATATTTAACTGATAAAAATTATCAAAGCAATTAAAAAACCTACATTTTATACTTTCTTCTTTAATCTGTACCAAAAGATCTCACATTAGGATATGTATGTCACTTCTACTAATAATGAAAAAGTTATAGCTTATGCAGATTAAATCAATGGACCCTTAAACTTACTAGCATTTTTCTTTTATTAGCCATGTTCTCCATTTCACACATAGCCCTAAGAACTTGGCAAGACTTTCAGGAGGCCATAACAGCAAGAACAGCTCCTGTATTATTCAAATACCCCTTATCAAAGAGGATCAATCAAACACTTTCATGTTCTCATTCTGGCCTGAGTTTGCAAAAAAAAAAAGTCATTTGTAGGTAGAGAATGTCCTTCAAAGAAGATATATTAACACCCAGGGAAAAATTGGTGCCAAGAAAAACTGAAGGGTGGGGATTGTCATATTTTGGTGATGACAGACACAGACTAAAATCCTTAATTATAAAACATTTCAATCTATTAACAATAAAGTAACAGAAAAAAGGTACATTTAGACTTCACCTAGTACCCTATGTAACAAACTTTCACACAGGATCATAACAAAACCATCTTTGAGAGATACAAATTATTGCTTTCTTTTCTTTCTTCCTTTTTTTAAGGATCTCTAAAACAAATCATACAAACTCCTATGTTTATTAATTCCAAAGTTCATTTATCTGTAAGTTATTTCATTAAGTATCTCACAGTACAGTGCAATGGAAATAGACTTGTGTTTAGAGGATTTGGATATTAGTGGTATGTTAGTTACTAGCCGGGTCACTAGAAATGCAGATACTAACTTTGGAGGGTTCTTGCCCAAAGCTCTTTCCCAGGGTTCACATTTACTTGCAATATCCAGAAAATTGGGATAAAAATCAGTCTTTATATAGGCAAAATGGGCACCTATCTTTGTGGTAGGTCTCAAGGGTGTTAGGAGAACCCTAGTCTAAAATTATGTACTTAACTGAAAGAGATAGAGGACTTGGTGGATAGAGAAATGGGCCTAGCTTCAGGAAGGTCTGAGTTAAATCCAGCCTTAGACACTTATTAGCTGTGTAACCCTAGGCAAGTCATTTAACCTCTATCAGCCTCAATTTCCTCAGTTATAAAATATAAATAATATCACCAGCTTCCCAGAGTTGTTGTGATAAAATATTTATAAAGTGCTTAGCTCAATGCCTGGCATGTGGTAGATAATTATAAAAAGTATCTAGCATGTATATAGCACTTTAAGGCTTGCAATTCATGGCACCCCTGGACTGCCATACTTGTTGCCTGCTTGCCTGGAGGACAAAATGATAATCGAACCTATTGAATACCTAAAACTCCAAATAAAAACTCCTAGGAATATTAAAGTCAAAATCCAGAGCTTCTTGGTCAAAGAAAAACAATTACAAACAGATAGAAAGAAAGCAGATAAAAAGGAAGAATTCAAGTAGTAAGGGACTGCAGTTAAAAATCACACAAAATTTAGTAGCCACCATCATAAAACATTGTAGAGCTTGGAATATGATATTCCAGAAGACAAAAGATATATGCTTACAACCAAAAATAACATACCCATTATGACTGAGTACAATTGCATGGAGGCAGGGGTGAGAAAGAGGAAAGCAAAAATGGATCTTAAATGAAAAAAAAAAAAGAACTTTCAAGCATTCCTTTGGAAAATATTTGAGCTGCACAAAAACTCTGAAGTGTAAACATACAAGTTGGAAGAAACCCAAACAGCAATTCTGAGGACTTGCACAGCTTCTCCATGCTCAAGAATTCTATAGCCAGGAAACCTAACCAGAGAAGCCAGGCTTCTACTGATGGTGCTTATAAATTGATCTTTTGTCATTCTGGAACAGATGGATAACTCTGTTCAAGGTGTTAGGGAGAAAGAAACTGGTAGGAATCAGTCAGTCTCTGGGACACCTATGTCAAATCAGGTAACAGACACCTCAGTGTTTGCTCTTTTCTTTTAGTTAGCTCACATAGCTATTGTGACAACCTTTGTATTAAAAAAATTATCCAAGAGAGATGATATACCTATATATCTTTATCCACATGTAGATATAGATATATACATATGTGTGTATGTATATATGTATACACACATACATATTAGATATATGTATGTATGTGTATATGTGTGTGTGCGTGTGTGTGTGTGTATATACTGTTTCCCTCAGGGTCCATCATCTTCCTTTGGTAAAGGCTGAAATGCTACCTCTGAAATAAAGATGAAGTATGTTACCTACCTGCTGACTGAGACATGGTGAACTCAAAGGGAAGAATTAGATACACATTTTTGGGGATGTGGTCAATTAAAGATTTGTTTTGTTTGACCATGCTTGTTTGTCTCAAAGAAGGTCTTTTTTAAATAAGGAAAAAAGGGTTTTTAAATGAACAGAAGAAAACAGAAGAAGGTTCAGAGAGACACACACAGAGAACAATACTGAAATAAATGTGCTGAATTTATTACAAACTTAAAAAAAACCTATATAAATTTCATTCACAACACTCTTTATCTTATTTTTATATGGAGACATTCATGTTCAAAACAACAAAACATAGAAATCCTTATTTTAAAAAGTGATGTCTTCCCTATTCAAGATATACAAGGAATTAATTAGAACTTGAAAGAACAATAGCCGTTCCCAAAAAGATAAATGTTCAAAGGATACAGTCAATATTCAAAAGAAGAAACTCAAATTATCAATAACTATATTAAAAATGTTCCAAATCACTAATAATTAGAAAAATTAAAATTAAAATAACTTTGAGGCTCCATCTCATATACCTAAGATTAGCAAAGTGAACAACAAAGGAAAATCACAAATGCAGAAGGGGATCTGGGAAAACAGGTACATTAATGCTGTTGTCAGAACTGTGAATTGGCCAAGCCATTCTGGAAAGTAATTTAGAGTGTTGTCCCCAAAGTTTCTAAACTATTCATTATCTTTCACTCAATCAACATTTCTGAGGGTCTTCTATTAAATGATAATACAGTTAAGTAAATTTATCAATGTAAAGGCCTATCTTTTGTACCAGGCTGTAAGACAAAGTTCTTGGATCTGCCTGGTTTACTATGTCTATCAGGGACTATAATGAAGATGTGGAAGGCATGTATCAAACAACAACAATGATGAAACCCCCAGATAAGGGTATTAAATATTTTTAATATTTAATTAAATAATTAAAATTTTTCTCAAAAGGCTAGAACAATGGCACCAAACCAAGATGAAACTGAACAGGGATAAATACAAAAATCTACATTTACAGTAAGTATGTATATAATAAGATAGGATCTAGTGGAACCTGACCTTAAAAATGTTCACATTAATAATTCCTTCAGAATTAGATTGGAGCAAAGGAAAGCTAATGACTTTATGAGAAATCAAGATACTATAAAACAGATCCTAACAAATGAAAAAATAGAAGGCAATGTAAAATATCTCATTGGGAAAACCACTGACCTAGAAAACAGATCCAGGAGAGGTCATTTTACAATTATCATACTACCTGAAAGCCATGATGAAAAAAAGAACCTAGAAATCATCCTTCAAGAAATTCTTAAGGAAAATTGCCCTGATGTTTTAGAACAAGAAGGCAAAATAGAGGTTGAAAGAATCTACCAAACATCTCCTGAAAAAGAATCCAAAAAGAAAACTCCTAGGAATTTTATAGCCAGGTTCTGGAACAAGTGGGGGTCAGGATAGAATGGAGGGAAATATAGTCAGTCTTTCACAACATATCCACTATGGAAATATTTTGCATAGCTACATGTACAACCTATATTGAATTGCTTATCTTCCCAGTAAGGGTGGGTGACAAGGAAGGAAGGGAAAGAATCTGGAATTCAAAGTTTTAAAATCAAATATTTAAAATATATTACTATTATTATTATTTACATGCAACTGGGAAATAAGATATCCAGGCACTAGGGTATGGAGATCCATCTTGCCCTACTGGAAATTCAGAGGGTGGATGGGGGAGGATAAAGGAGAGAGCAGATTCGGGGAGGGGGTATACAGTGGGATCACTGTTTTGGGGTGGTGGGTTGGAGAAAGATGGGGAGAAAATTTGTAACTCAAAATCTTGTGGAAATGAATAATGTAAACTAAAAATAAACCTAAAATTTAATTAAAAAAATAAAAGAAATAGAATGTTAAATCTTTGAAGGGAAAAAATCTATTGTTATTTTAGGTGACATCAATCAATAAGCATTTATTAAGCACCTACTAAGTGCCAGGCACTATGCTAAGCAATGAGGATATATATTCAAAGAATGAAACAATCCCTATTGGTACCAATATGACACAATGGTTGAAAATACTAATACGGTCTTACTTCCATATTTCTATGGTCTGTTATTTCAGGATATGGTCAATACCTTTCTCTGATGCAGATCACAGCCACTCTACATCTTAGTAGTTTCCCTTTATAAGTTACTTTGGTTGGAAATATTTATCACCCCATGCCCAATCTTCTACCAAAGAACCTTTGTTGAACTGGCTGAACTAGGCTGGTAGTCACATGACAAACATACAGTTCATCTTCAGGGCACACTTCAAGTCTATCCCACTTGTTAGACATTTCTACATCCATAGTTCTTAATTTTTTGTGTGTATCATGGACCCCTTTAGCAGTTTGGTGAAAGCTTCTATGTACCTCTTCTTGGAATAATGGTTTTAATTGCATAGAGCAAAATATATATGATGATGCAGGGTCACAAACCTAGTACATATCCAAGGTGGGATTAAAGCTCAAGTCTCACTGATTTGAGCTTTTTAGTAGAAGACTGGACATATGGTGATGAATGTTGTGCTGCTTTCAGGGCAACTCAGCTAAAGAGGGACAATGACAAATTGGAATACTTTTATTTATTTATTTATTTATTTATTTATTTATTTATTTATTTATTTATTTATTTATGCATGTATGTATGTATGTATTTTTGCTTTTTGGAGGGCAATTGGGGTTGTGACTTGCCCAAAGTTTTTGTGTTAAGTGTCTAAGGCCACATTTGAACTTAGGTTCCTCCTGACTCCAGGGCCAGTGCTCTATTCACTGCGCCACCTGGACACCCTCAAATTGGAATACTTTTAAAGAAGGGCAACTAGGGTAATAAAGGGTTTGGAAACAATGCTATATGAAGAACAGTTGGGGGGAATGCTTTAAGAAGAGATTTAAGAGGGATATGATAATCTGTCTAAAATATATAAGCAACTACCCTATAAAAGGATAGGATAAGGACTACAGTAATGGATTTATGATGTAAAATCTGAAAACTTTAACTCAATTCCATGATAAGCCTTCTAATAATTAGAGGTCTGGACCAAAGAATGGATTATGTCACAAAAGGGTGAGTTCCCTAGTATTGGATACATTTAGGCAGATAATAGATGATCACTTGAAAGGGATATTGTAGAGCAGATTATTACATTGGCTGAGATAGAACTAGATGACCTTAAGGTACCTTCTAATATTGTATGATTTTATGGAAAGAAAATCTAGAAAGCTGGAAATAAAATGTTGTGGGTAGAAGAGAGAGAATGTTTCTAAATAGCTAGAAAAAAAATTGCAGGTTTTGGAACACAGCCAGAAAATTTTCTACCAACCTCCCAGAAGTAAAGCCAAATGGAATGTAACATGATTCCTTGTTCTAAATGACCATGGTTAGTCAGTCAGAAATCTTCCAAGTTGTAGGAAGAGGTAACCAGAAACGCACTCTTCTACTGAAATAGGTCTCTCTCTGTACTCTTAAAATTAATTTAAACTTGCTCTCTGTGTTATAGATAACATAATCACTTTTTTTATTCTTGCCACAATGCTGTATTGCTTTCTTAATTGCTAAGACTCCTGGATACCATGATTTAAGTTTTATTGTCATCATCAACAAAGCAAGTTAATTTCTATACTTATTTACATGTATTAGGTGCTGTGGGGGATACAAAAAAAATGAAAAAGGATCTTATATTTTCAATAGAGATATTTGTCTATATAGAGTGAATATTTGAATTTTAAAAATTCATCTACTCCCATGATGTATTCATGACTGCTATAATAAAAAATCAATATATAAAGGTTATCCAGTCAGTGAATTTTCAAATTAATAAAGCTGGTGTCTTTCTTCCTAAACTATCTGTGATGTAAAGGTCTAGTTTCATATTCTTTTTGGATCATGAAAATAATCCACTAAAGGCTCAAATATATTTAATAATATAGCTAGGTCCCAATTAGTGCAAATAATGGATCCCCTGAAGTGGTTACAAGTATTTCAATTCACAGTATTTGAAGTTATAATTACATAAAATTTGGTAATTGGTTCCAGCCTAATGGAAATATGCCATGCAAATTCGAATAATGCAACTGCCTTAGGGGCTTCATTATTTGCATTTGTCAGGACCTAAGTTCCATTATTTATGAAGAGTTTTCATATCTGCAAAGAACTTTACACATAATATCTCATTTGATCCTCATGATAACCTTTGAAGGTGGTATAATTATTATCGACATTTTACAGATGAGGAAACTGAGACTGAGAAAGGTTAATAGACTTGTCCAAGGTCTCACTTGTAAGTCTGAGACAGAAATCAAAACTTGGCTCTTTCTAACTCCAAGTCCAGCACTACCTTATTACCCAACCTAAGCTAAAGAAAGTAAATGATAATTTTAGAGAGTATCATTTTTGAGGTGCTCAAGGTGCTAATTATGCTAGAAACCACTATCATTAACTTTCATACAACTTTTCTCCTTTGCACATAAATGAGAGCCATAAAGCTTGAAAATTAAGCAATCTAATGATGACTCCACAATTTGCAAAATGGCAAGCTCCCTGAAATCCTGCCCTAAGCTGTGGCAAAGAGAGCTAGATTTGAATAATTAATTATATATTGATGAGACCTGATAGAAGAGAACTTTGAATTGATGTTTGAAATCTTCATAAGAATGGCCATGAATGCACTCCACTTTAACAATTGCTAATATTAGTTGAGTTATTGAAATTGGGTTTACTAAAGGGGTAGAGGAAACCATTTTAAAAGACATAGAATTTATATATATATCACATTAATTTTTATGAAACCTATCAATTATGTGTGTAAGTTTTTATCAATGTTTTCTACAAGTCCCTCTAGACACAAAAAAGGTTGGTTTTTTTTTGGGGGGGGGAGGGGGATAAGTGAACAATGTTGGAAACATTTGTCTAGAAGAGACCACAAATCTAATTGTGATAATGTGAAAGATTATTTCACATATATAGAAAACTATATGATAATATATTAGTCTCACATATATATGTATATATAAAACTACATCTCATTTAAATCTGTTTCAGTTACTCTAAAGAATATTACATTTTTATTTCTAATAAGGCCTCCCAGATACTGAATTCCCATCATACTTAATAAATTACACCTTCTTTAAAAAGAAAAGGTGATGGATTTAAAAATATTTAGCTCAGTCATGCATAATTGATAGGCTCCCTAGTGCAAATAAGTGTCTAATAAATAATTAAATTTAATCTCATTATAAGAGTTTTCATAATGGGATAATTTAATTAAATGAAAGCTAAAGGGTTTCTAAGGGTTGAAAGACGCTAATGTTGCTATATTTGGCTAATGGTCTGGGGATACTATGGGGAAGAAGGGTAATTCACAAGGGTGCATGCATTATTTAATGAAGCCCTCTGAGATGGAATAAAGGACAGATCAATGATAACTTGTCATTTTATCATTGCTTACAAAGCACATTTAAACAACCTAGGCTACATTAAAAGAGGAAAACATATACCCCCCCTCCCCCTGCCAAAAGCAATACTGCCTGCTTAGCAGGTCTTTTAAAGGATAGTAGTAGCTGCTTCAAAAAAACACACACGGAACACATGCAAATTATACATGTATATAATATGTATTTTTCATCAGAAATTGTTATATTTAGTTCCTGTGTCTCTAATCGCCTTTCTTTAGTCTGCTACTCAAAAAGAAAACAAGTAAAATCTAACATGCTACTACTGTACTGTTAGGTCAAGACTGCCTCTAAGTGAAAGTTATAATGGATACAGCATGTATATCTGATACTAAAAAATTGATAGTTGAGTCATGTGGGACCCATTAACAAGCTTTTTGAGTGGGCAGAGTTTTGAGCTCCGAGTCTCCCGAAGCACTTAGCTGAACCAGAATAGTAAAACCTTAGAGTCTAAGCCGTTATCTCAGTTATAGGTGAACCTTTATGAATTAATATGAACAATGGAAGAAAACATCCTCACACCAGATAGGAAAAAAGCGTTATTTTGTGAGAGGTAAAGGTAGAAGCAAGGACAGTGTACAGACTAAGGTGTCCTAGAAGCTATTCTCTTCAAGGCTGGCATTTTTCCTGACAAAAGTATGGCAGAATGACAAGGAATTGACCAAGTGCATTTACCTGATCTTGAAAAACCAATGACAAGTATATGGGTAGTGATTATGGCTAAATCTGCATTTGGAACAGTGGTTAGTAGTGTATTATAAGGGAGCATCAAATGTCAGCCCAGTCATGGGAATAAGTATAGCAGAAAAATGTACTGGGTTTTAATGTTGGGAGACCTGGTCTATGTGCATGGCCTACATGTATGTCCTTTGTCTCTCTGGGCCACAAATTTCTCATCTGAAAAATGATGAAGGTTGAATAGATGATCTCTAAGATTCCTTTCAGTTTTACATCAGAAGATTCTCTCAAGTACTTGGTCAGAACAAACTCTCAATTCCCTTGAGTAGGTGGGAATTTATCTTTTGAAATTCAAGGTGAAAACCTTAGGGAAGGTGTACCTTTTTAATGTAAAAAAGTGCATAATAATAATACCCACCTCCCAGGGCTGGGGGGAGGGTCAAATTAAATAATATTTGTAATGTTCTTAGTATAGTGCCTGGTACTTAGTAGGCCCAGAAATGCTTGTTCCCTTTCCTTTCCCCTCTCCTTTCAGAAAACAAAAACAAACAAACAAAAAACCAAAACACTTGTTTTTATTTGTAGGAGGCAAGTAAGGAACTGGATGAACAGTCATCTATGATGTCAGATTATAGTACTATTAGAAGGAACTAGAAATAAAGTAGCTGCCCATAGATTGAGGATTTGCTAAACAAATGGCAATATATTAATGCAGTGTTGTGTAATATTATGATATTGTAAGAAATGATGAATATGAAGAATACAGAAAAATACAGGAAGATTTACGTGAACTGATGTGAAGTAAGCAAAATGGAAAACACAAAATCACTGCAGCAACATAAATGCAAAAACACACAAAAAATCAAAGCCAGACACATTTATAATGTCCAAGTTTAGTCCTGATGAAGGAATATGAAAATGTATCATACAATTGTCTTTGCACAGATTGGGGACTATGTGTGTGGAATTCACACTATGGTGTTTGAGTCAGTTGATATGTTCACTAGTTTTGCTGAATTGCTCCCTCCCCCTTTCTATATCATATTTTATTTTTGTTATAGGAATGGTGCTTTGGTTAGGAAAGAGAGAACCATGTTGGAAAGTAGAAGTGCTATAAAAACAAAACGTTCATTTTTTTCTTAAATTTTGCTACTATGGTAATGAGTTCATTTGAGTTCTTGTCATTAAATCTTTTGTTTGTTTTTGTCATACTCATCAAAGTCATTGAATTTTTAAGTTGGGAGTGATCTTAGAAATAATCTTAAGGAAAAGTTTTTTTTTTTCTTTTTTTGTAGTTGGAAGAAGCTTTAGGGAAAATTTATTTTAATCTACTCATCTGCCTGTAGCCCCTTCTTGAAAATTTATCACCTCTCAATCTTCAGTTAAGACCAGTGTAGGGCCAAAGGGGACCTAGAACTAATGAGTCCAAGTTACTGCGGCTGCATCTGCAAAATGATCCCTATCCTTCTTTCTCTCCCATAGGTGGCAGACCATGTGCTTTAATATTTTTCTAAATATAGTTAATGTACTGAGTATAAGACAGACTGGAATTGGAGTGTGGGGACTTGGATTGGAATCTCACCTCAGACATTTAATAGCTATGTGACCTAAGCTCTTAGAGCCTCAGTGTTTCTCATTTGCAAGATGTGCTACCTAACTTACCCAGAGGGTTGGTGTAAAGAAAGTTCCCTGGGAACTTTAATGCCTATATTACTGTGGAGTATTATTACTATCACTGCTATTTATCTCCTAATAAATAAAATTATCATAATTTTTAAGCCCATAGCCGGCAAATAAAGTTTCTTTTGTTTAGTCTCAAAAGCTAATAGTTTAAAGTGCTAATTTCAAAATGTCAGTAGCTTACCTCCAGATGATTGGGGTTATAGCTTTATACCAGTAGTTAGAACTCCCTACAGCTGTGTCTTCTCACATAAAGAAACTGGTTTGGAAAAAAACATCTCCAAAGGAAGAATTTAGAAAATCAAACCTAATAATATAATGTTCATCCCAGTTCTTTTTTGCACCTAACTCAGTTTGGATTATGCCTGTAGAATCAGATAAATTTACTGAAGAGGGTTTCTGTACCCTTATCAATTTGGTATCTTTCTGATGATTTTTGTGAAACTATTTTAGTAGTTTATTAAAACCTATTTCATAGTTTGTTTAAAAAAACTATTTTAATTTTTGTATGCTTTGGTCTTTTGTCCTGTTCTTGGATTAGGATTTGGTTCTTCAATGTTTTCAAAAGAGATCAAGGAAAATTCTAATCAATATTTTACTTGGCTTGAAGACACACTATGTTTAAGATTCTGCCTCTATAATTACTCAGTACTGTTCACTATGTGAACTATGACACACAGTTAATCATGCCTAACCTGAAAAAAGGAAGCACAAGAGAAGAAAATATTCCTTTCTTGGTCATCATTTCATTATCTTCTTTCTTTAAATGAGATTTTTTTCAGGGTTCCTAGAATATATAGGAAGGAAAGATATAAGCATCTATTAGGCACCTACTATGTGTCAGGAATTGTGCATGGTTATGCTGGGGAAAAAAAACTACGTAATTTTGGGCAGCTTTAAGGATTTTTCTCTTTGGGCATTTGAGTTTTCACTCTTAGTCATTTCTATTTGTCTATCCCTAGGTAAATGTCCTTGCAGCAGGACTTTAAAATGCAAAGGAGCCATTTTAATTTTAATCCTCCCCAACCCCAACTTTTATAGCTCCTTTTCCAAATAGGGTGGCTGAATTATTTATAACTTCCATTTCTTATCTCACTCATGTTTATGGAAGTCTCAATGCAAAATAATCCAATGTATCATAGAATATAAAGCAGATTGGAGGACACTTGAAAGGTGATTTATTTTTGGAAATATCAGAAGAATTCCAATACCCTGTCATACCCCATATCCCTGGGATGTGAACCCCAAGAACAAAGTAATACTTCCATTCACTACCACACGACATTTTTTTTCCTGAAACACATTTATCACAACTCCAACTGCTAAAATCCTTTTCTTCTCTCAAAGCCCAGATCAAGTGTCAATACCTCACTGAAACCTGTCCTGATCCCTAACAGCCTCTCTGGCATGTATTTCTTTCTCTCTAATCATGTGGTATCCATCATAGTTCAGGTATACACCAAATTTCGCCTGGACTGTTAGCCTCCAAATAAGCTACCCTGCTTCCAATTTCTCTCTGTGTGTCTGTCTCTGTCTCTCTCTCTGTCTTTCTCTATCTCTGTCTCTCTGTCTGTCTCTCTCTCTGTCTCTCTGTCTCTGTCTCTCTCTGTCTCTCTGTGTATCTCTCTCTGTCTCTGTCTCTCTGTCTCTGCCTCTGTCTTCTGTCTCTTTCTCTCTATCTCTCTCTCTCTGTCTCTGTCTCTCTGTCTCTGTCTCTGTCTCTCTCTGTCTGTCTCTCTGTCTCTGTCTCTCTCTGTCTCTGTCTCTCTGTCTCTGTCTCTCTGTCTCTGTCTCTCTCTGTCTCTGTCTCTGTCTGTCTGTCTGTCTGTCTGTCTGTCTGTCTGTCTGTCTCTCTCTCTGTCTGTCTCGCTCTCTCTCTCTCTCACTTATCTATCCCCTACTCACCTGCCAAAACAATCTTCCTAAAGTGTAGGTCTGAACACATCACTTTCCCACTTCAGAATTTTCAGTATCTCCCTATAGCCTCCAATATAAAATACAAACTTCTTGGCTTTCCATTTGCAGTTCTGCATAGTATGTCCCCGCCTACCTCATCAGACATGTTTCGCACCACACTCCTTGATGCCCTCTCTGGGTGCCAGCGCACCTTGTTCTTCACTTTCAGGGTTGCATCTCCCACCATTGACTTTGTTCAGGATTTCTTCCCATGCTCAAATGCCATATAAATGGCTCGTTGTTGTTCAGTTGTTTGAGTCATGCCTGGCTCTCTGTGACCCTATTTGGGGTTATCTTGGCAAACATACTACAGCAGTTTGCCATTTCCTTCTCCAGCTCATTTTAGAGATGAAGAACTGAGGAAAACTAGGCTAAGTGACTTGCCCAGGGTCACACAACTAGTAAGTGTCTGAGGTTGGATTTGAACTCAGGAAAGTGAGTCTTTCTCATTCCAATTCCAGTGCTCTATCCACTGTGCCACCTAGCTGCCCATAAGTGCCAGACATTGTGCTAAGCACTTGACAAATCATTTGATTTTCACAAGGGGCCTAGGGGAAAGGTGCTATAATTATACCCATTTTACAGATGAGAGTCACATAGCTGCTAAGTGTCTAAGGCCAAATTTAACCTTTGGTCTTCCTGATTCACTCCTGGTACTGTATCCACTGTGCTACCCAGCTGTCTTATTTTTCTTCAAGATTCAGCTTAGAAAGTGCCTCCATTGGGAACCCTTTTCTAATTCTGCTAGTTATCAGTGCTCTCCACTCCTTGCATACATTATATTATTTTATTTATCTCACATGATCTAATACATGGATTCTTAACATGGGGTGCATATTTAGTTTTCAAATGGTCAGCAAAATTAGACAGAAAAATGCATCTTTATTTTCACTAACTAAAATTTAGCATTTTCTTCAATTATAAATTTTGAAAAATTATTCAGGGAAGTGCCTATCCAGCTTCATCAGACTGTCAAAAGTGTCTATGACACAAAAAATATTTTTAAAAAAGCACAATCATTTTCTTTTAATCTTCAGCACTGGCATACAGTGCTCTGCTTATGGTAGGTGTCTATACATACTTTTCAATATAAAAGGTGAGTTTTCTCACCTTCCACTTGTAATAGCACTGTTTAGATTGCTTATTAGTCTTTATCACAATGCTTCTTGTATTCAGGCTTGTTCATAAGGGTCTAATTCCCCCTATTAGATTCCACAGAGTAGACAATTAATAATTGCTTGTTAAATTCAATTGATTTATATTCATATTAATATTTAAACTCCCTCCCTGACCCAAGGACCTAGCTTAATAAAACATAAATCCCACATAAGTGAAAACTCATTAAAATAAACACTTTCCACAGTGGGACCATTTTTCTTGATAAAATGGCAGAAGAATGTCATCTTCTAACACAGCGAGAGTAGGATGTAAGTGAAATCCATAAACTTCTCTCCTCGCTGTGATCAATGGTAGTTCCTGTTGAACTTTCTGCCTGCTAAGATTTTTCATTTTGTTTTGTATAAAGAGAAAAGACTTTCTCGGTGTCTAGTTCTCGCCCTGGCCTGATTGATTATTTCCTCAGGTCTGCTTAGCTACACATTACTTCCTATTCTCCAGACTAAGGGCAGTGGGATCAGGGCTACTGGTATATGGAGAAAAAAAACTCTTAAAGAAAACACCATGGATTCCAGAGCTCTACTAAGAGAAAAGGGACCTTGGGGATGTAATAGGGTGTTTCCAGAATAACTCTTCTAAAACATTGTTTCTTGGTAAAAAAAAAAAAAACATTGAGAAAGCAAGTCATCAACTCACTTAATATAAAGTCAAAATGACTGGTGTTTTTCTTTTGGTAAATTAAATAATTATAAATGGAAATCCCTACTTTTGGTGGAAAAAAAACAGATTTTTTTTTCAGTTAGATATTTGCATATCCTGAAATACAGTATTAAACCTCTCCCCTAAGCCACTATATATGTATGTATGTATATTATTATTATTATTTAGATTTTTCAGGAAGGAAACTTTATTTCTTCAAAGTTTAATGGCAACCCATAGTTTCTGCTTCCTTCCCAAATTTCAAAAGGCCTCTATTATATGAGGTGATAAAGTAAAATGATGTTTTTCTTTAAGCCTGTAGACTAGATATAAGTATTCCTTCCTGACTTGTTTTGACATCATTAGAATTAGATTTGAAATCTTTTAAAACACTTTAAACACACTTTTTGACTGTATAGAATTTGGAAATAAGGGAATGGGGAATAATCATTCATATAGCATATGAATTCATATAGTACACCTCCCATGTGCCAGAAACTCTGCTAAGGACTTGACAAATATTATCTCATTTGATCCTCACAATAACCCTGTGAGGTTGGTACAGTTATTATCCCCAATTTTACAGTTGAGGATACTGAGGCAGACAGAGATTAAATGACTTGCCCATGGTCACACAGCAGTTGTGACTGAGGCCAATTTGGTCTCAGACCTTCTTGATTACAAGCTCAACTCTCTGTCCACTGCACCATCTAGCTATCCCTAGGGGAGGGGGCAGAGGGAAGGAAGGGAGGGGGGAAGCTTCTTGCATTGGAGGTTGCTTCTTGCTATTTTTTTTGTTAGTAAGTCCTAAAGTTAACATTTTTACTTTACAAATAAGAATTCCCCTTTGTCTTCAAGTCTGATTTTTCTCTAGGTTTATAAAACCATTGCATGCAGGAAGTTACAATTTCTATGCAGGGATATATTTCTATGATTTCAGTGATGTAGAGACCATCCAAGTGGAGAAATCCCTTTTACCAAAGTAGGTTAATGCCTTCTGTGCTACATATAGTCTTAGAAAGTTGCCTACAACCATGAGAAAGTAAATGACTTATCCAGGGTCTAGCATGTGTCAGGAAGGGGACCTTGAATTCACCTCTTCCTGGCTTTGAGGTCATCTCTCTATCTACTACACCAAGCTGCCTGTCTTTTTGTTATGTAAAATCTTTTTCAATAAAGAAAAAGTCCATAATGTATAATTGGATTCCTGCCTTTTTCAAAAGAGAAAAGAGTGATGCATTAAAACTCAGTGAAATGCCAAGAAGGTAAATAATCAGAAAGCAATCTGAAATCATGATCTGAAACTTGCCCAAGATGAGTTTCATTATTATTCAGATTTATTTGAATAATGTTAGATCACTTCTTAAGGACTCAAGCTTTTTATCTGAATCTCTTGAGCTTTTCTTTTCAATTCTTAGTGTATTTGGATACAATCCTAAAAGATTTTTGGGATAATGTATGATTTATCTTGTCTTGGACTGTAATTTTTTGTTTGTTCCTCTCCCCCCTCTCCCCCACCCCGCCTTTTCTTTTTGGGTCATGAGTTTGGCCTTGATCTTGCTCCAGTTTGGGAGCTTCCATTGGACAGGTAGTGCCTAAGTGTGAGGATCTTTAATTACTTTCTCCTCACATTATATAAGAAAGCTTGTTAAATAATCTTTCCTAATTTTTTAACGGCCATTAATTTTGTTGTCTGAGACTTTAAATAATATTAAAAAAAGCAGAATAAATCTCAAATTGCAATGATGCTTTAAAAAGCTAACAGGGTCTATAAGGTAGGACATTACCTATCACAATTCCCCCACTAGGTCACTAACCATCTCTAATTGTCACATAGTCCCTTTTTCTAAAAACATTACCTTTCACGTAGGCAGAGAGTATGCTTCTGCCTTCTTCTATACCAGCCAGAGTACAGAGTATGGATATTGCTAAATTCTTGTCAACTGACTGATCTGACTGGCTAATGAACGTCTTTTAAAGTCTAGTTTACTAACACCTTTAGCACCATGACTGGTGTTTAGGAGGCGCCTGATAAAGGCTTGTTAATTTGACTTGATTTCTTATAGGAAACCTTTTCTGATCACCTTAGCTCTTTGTGCTCTCCCCCTTCTTAAATTTAGGCCCATAGGTGGTACAGTGGACAGAGTCAAAAGACCAGAGTTCAAATCTTACCTTATACACTTATTAGCTGTGTGAACGAGGGCAAGTCACTTAATCTCTCTGCTCCTTAGTCTTCCTGTCTGTAAATGGGGAGAATGATAGTACCTACCTCACAAGGTTGGCAGGAGCCAAACGAAATAACATAAGTAAGATTCTTTATAAACTTTAAGGTTCTATTTATTGTTATTAAATTGTCTTGTATTTTCTTATTGGTTTGATGTTCTACTCCCATGCAATGTAAGTTCTTGAAAGCAGGGACCATTTTAAAATTTTGTCTTTGTATCCCAAAAGCATAACACAGTGCCTTATGTCGATCAGTTTATTAACAAGCATTTATTAAGCAAATTGTTGTTTTTTGTCCTTCATTCTCTAAGAGGACCAATGACATCATGATGGTGATGTCTTGACTTGCAAGCGAACTGGAGTTTGAGGAGGCAGGCCTTTGAAAAGTCTAGGTGTTGGAGATACAAAGACAAAAAAAAATTCACAGTATCTGCCATTAAAAGGGACAGCTGGATGATGGAGTAGATAGAGTGCCAAGTCTGGAGACAAGAAGCCTCATCTTCCTGAGTTCAAACCTGGACTCAGACACTTCCTAGCTGTGTGACCCTGGGAAAGTCACTTAACCCTGTTTACCTCAGTTTCCTTATCTGTAAAATGAACTGAAGAAGGAAATGCAAACTACCCGAGTATCTTTGCCAAGAAAACTCCTAATGGAGTTATGAAGAGTCAGATGCAACTGAAACAATACCATCAACAAAATTTGCCCTTAAAGAGCTTATGTTCTATTGAGTGATTAAACTTGTACATACATGCAAATATATATATTTGAAATGTATATAAAATAGGGTGTATCATTTTATACATAATTGATTAATAAATCATTGTTATATGAATGATTTAGCCCTGATCAGTGACTGTTTTCCATTAAATAATACATATTTAATATAATTTCAGGTAACTTTTAAATTATTAGGGGAAGATATATAAATCTAAAATTAAATTGTTCCATACCAATGATTTTCAACCTCTTTAAAAACCTACTATAGGGACAGAAAATGCTCCTTAGTTGTAAGATGTAATTGCCTTTCTAATTTTCTTTGATGAGGAGAG
>NW_027186304.1:82878808-82946506 GCF_028583685.1 Petaurus breviceps papuanus
GAGAGAGAGAGAGAGAGAGAGAGAAAGAGAGAGAGAAAGAGAGAGAATCCCAAAGGCTTATTTTCCAAGCAAGGAAGAAAAAAATCCTGTAAAAATATTGTGTAAGGAACAACATAAACTATACAAACTCTCCTAGTACAGGACCATCTTATTGTCAATTTCAACCCTATTCAATGGCCTAGTTACCTCAATCTGAATAGAAAGCTTGCTATTAAATTTAACAAAGAACATCTGTTTTTCATTTGAGGTGCATTCAACTGTTCATTAAAGTGTCCTAACTCTGCCTTTTTTCCCCCTGTTTCACAATACTTTGCCTTTCTAATAGTCTTGCAAGTTCAGCATGTGACTTAAAAACCTCAGAGTCATTGTGGCATTTCCTTAGAAAAATGCCAGGAGAAACATGAGAGAAGTGAAAAATCTTAACGAAGTTCAATAACAGTTTCTACAGTTTACCTTTTCCATACTTCCTAGGGGTGTTTATTTTCTGCAATTATTCATCTAGGCTTCACTGAACCCGAATACTAATAAATTTCATGAAGTGTAATGAGAGGCCTTCCCTTCTGTCTGCAGGGAAGCTGAGGAAAACTCTGAGCTTGTCTGTAAGTTATTAGTATTAGCACCTTTGGTGGAAGTATTTGCTTTCCTTCCACAGCAAGCCATACCAGGTCAAAATAGTGCCATAGAAAAAGGGCTGCAGATTTCTTTAATACTTTGATTATATTTGCATAAATTATTTTTCCTAGTGTGCACAAAGTACAATTGTTTGCCCCCTAACTTTGTTGTCTCTTTATTATATCTATCAAATGACTTTAACAAATAAAGGGATTCTTACAACCCACTTAAAATAAACAGGTGAACTTGGCATTTTCTAAAATATGGTGACTTATTAGAGAAGGAAAGGAAATATCTTTAAATTAAAAATATCTCTGTGTATACATTAATGAAAAACATTAAAATGTCAAGAAACAGTTGAATCTGCTCAGGCAATAAAGTGTAAAATTCAAGCATCACATTTGTTTTATTTTATGCTTTTATGTTTTAAGCAATGCTAAAGGGATTGTCCATGTATATTACTGAGCAAATTGGGGCAGGGGGAGATAAGGGAATAAACATTTATTAAGCACCTACTATGGGCCAAATACCGTACTAAGTGTAAATAGTGCTAAGTTACAAATATCTATCTTGTTTAATTCTCACAATTACACTGTACAAAGTAGGTGTTATTAACATTTTACTGTCCAGGAAACTGAGGCAGAAAGAAGTTAAGTGAGTAGCCCAGGGTGACATAGGTAGTAAGTAGCCAAAGTCAGATTTGTACATAGGTCTTCTTGTTCCAGGTCCAGCACTTACTTTATCCACTGAACCACCTGCTGGAATTTACATTTAAGTAAATTCATTACAATCTGGTCAGTCAGGCAAACTTTCATTAAGCATTTACTGTGTGTTAGGCCCTGTGCTAAGTACTGAGATGTAAAGAAAAGCAAAAATTACATTCTTTCAAGATTACAATTTAATGGGAAAGACAACATGAATACTATGTTCAAACTATAACATACACACACAAACACACACACATACACAAACACACACAAACACACACACATACACAAACACACATACACACACATGCAACTAGATGGTACAGGGGATATAGAGTGCTGGGCCTAAGGTCAGGAAGACTCATTTTCCTGAATTCAAATCTGGCCTCAGACACTTTTTAGCTGTGTGACCCTGGACAAGTCACCTAACCCTGTTTATCTCAGTTTCCTCAGCTGTAAAATGAACTGGAGAAGAAAAAAGCAAACCACTCCAGTATCTTTGCCAAGAAAATCTCAAAGAAGGTCACAAAGAGTTGGATACAATTGAAACAAGTGAACAGCAACAACATAAGAATATATACTATATATGTGTGTATACATATTGTGTGTGTGTATTTTATCTGGAACTTGAAGGAAGCCAGAAGGCAAAGATGAAGACAGAAATGTATGACACAGAAGAGGTGGTAGTAGTTGACATAGTACCTACTTTCATACATTCATTTGACAAGCATATATCATATTTCAGAAACTGTGCTAGGGGTTCTGGGCATACAAACAAAATGGAAACAGTCCCTGCCCTCAAGGACTTGACATTCTGCTACAACTCTGCTAAAGAGTTAGGGGAAATGCAATATTTAGATTTTTTTACAAAAAAAGGTCCCTGACCAAATCGAGTCTTGATAAGACATGAATATAACCCTAACATGAGAGTACATTATAAATACACCCAAGAAGCAGTGGTAATTCAAACATGCCTAGCATATAGTTCATGGGATTGTTAAAGATAGAGACCAAAGATGAACCTAGTATCTATCATTTAATTTAATTTTAAATAGAGTCTGGCATTTTGAGGTTTCATTTTTCATTCCTTATTTAATTTATTCGGGGAGCCTGAGGGTGGAAATTGACATGAGAGACCATTTAGTATAACCCACCTGTACCTGAACAACAATCCCTTCTACCACATCCCTGACCAGTCTTCAGCATTTTCTTGAAAACCTCCAGTGAGCAGAAATTCACAGAAGTTCATTATATTTTAGGATAGTGTTAATGGCTCGTTTTAATGCCTTACATATAGCCGAAAGCCATTTCGGCACACATTTTACCCATTACTACTTATTCTGCTAGCTGAGGGCCTTTCAAATGCCTGAACACAGAGATGACATAGTCCTGCTCTCTTCTCAATCAATTAATCAATCAACAAGTATTCATTAAGCATCTACCATGTTCCAGGAACTGTGCTAGATGCTGGAGATATAAGTACAAAAAAAATGAAACAATCTCTATTCCCAAGAAACTTATATTCTAATGGGGACATATGCATGCACACACACTCACACACATGCACACACAGAGGTATGTGTATATATATATATGTGTGTGTGTGTACATAGGTATTGTGTGTAAATATATGTATATGCATAATATCTCTATATAAAGTGTAAAAATAAATTGAATAAATACAGATATATAAAAAAGTAATGAAATACAAGGTTGTTAGAGGGGAGAGCACTAGCTATTAGGGGGATCAGGAAAGACTTCTTGCAAAAGATGATAATTGAGATGTGTCTTAAGAGTGGACTCTGAGATGGAGGTAAGGAGAGAGTACCTTATGGGCATGTGGAAATAGCCAGTGAAAGGCATAGAGATGGCCTTTGACATTGATGTGTGTGAGGAGCAAAGATGGGGGAGGAAAACAGAGAGAGAAAGCCAGCTTTTCTAAATCACCAAGTGTGGGTGGGAGGGGCAGCAATGTCCAAAAGAAGCTAGGAAGTTAGATTGGACCATTCTGGCGAGCAATTTGAAATATGCCCAAAGGGCTATAAAACTATTCCTATCCTTTGACCCCAAAATATCACTACTTGGTCTATATCCCAAAGAGGTTAAGAAAAGAAAAGGACCTAGGTATACACAAATATTTATAGCAGCTCTTTTTGTGGTGGCAGAGAATTGGAAATTGAGGGGATGCCCATCAACTGGGGAATTGCTGAACAAGTTGTGGTATGTGATTGTGATGGAATACTATTGTGCTATAAGAAATGACAAGAAGTATGTTTTCAGAAAAAATATAGAAAGTTTTATATGAACTAATGCAAATGAGCAGAACCAGGAAAACATTGTATTCAGTACCACCAATACTATTCCATGATCAACTATGAATGACAGCTAGCTATTCTCAGCAATACAATAACTTAAAACAATTCTGAAGAATATAAGATGAATGCAATTTCAAGCATACTTTTCTTTAAATTTTATTTTTCTTGAGTTTTTTTGTCTTTTTTTCTCACAACATGACTAATGTGGAAATTATGTTTTGCATGGCTGTACATGTATGACCTATATTAAATTGCTTGCCTTCTCAATGAGAGGGAAGGAGAGGGACACAGGTAAAGAATTTGAAACTCAACATTTCTTTTTAAGGTGTAAAATATTGTTTTGACGCGTAATTGGAAAAAAAACATTTTCCTCAAAAAAGAAAATTAGGTTGGGGCATAATTGTGTTTATGGCTTTAAAGGCTAAATAGAAGAATTTACATTTTATCCTAGAGGCAGCAGAAGTCACTAAAGTTGATTGAGAGAGTAACATGGTCAGATTCATGCTTAATGACAATTACTTTGGCAACCATGTGTAGAATGGCCTGGCATGGTGAGACATTTAGGACAGGGAGACCCATTAAGAATATGTTGCAATAATTTGAGGGAGAAATTATGAGGGCCTGAATTAAGGTGTAACTGCATGGATGTAGAGAAGGGGTCAAATATGAAAGAGTAGAAAAGCAAGATTTAGCAACTTATTGGATGTGTGAGATGAGAGAGAATGTAGTCAAGGATAATGCCAATTATAAACCTGGGGGACTGGAAGGATATTGATTACCTCTGACAGGAATAGAGATGTTTAGAAGGGGGAGGATTTGGGGAAAAGAATAATGAGTTCAATTTTGGACATTTTAATTTTAGATTTCTCTGGAAGATCTATTTTAAAATGTCAATAGGCAATTGGTGAAATGGGATTAAAACACAGGGGAGAGATAGGACCTGGGATGTATATACCTATACATGTATCTAAGTACATATATGCATACACAAATATATGTATACAATATATATGTATATATATATGCCATCTATTTAGAGATGATAATTGAACCCATGAGAGTTTATGTGTGTGAGAGACAGAGACAGAGACAGATGTAGAGACAGGCAGAAAGAGATACAGAGAAACAGAGAGACAGAAAGACACAGGTGTGTGTGTGTGTGTGTGTGTGTGTGTGTGTGTGTGTGTGTGTGAAAGAGAAGAGGACCGATGACAGAACCTTGGGGAACACCCAATATCAGGAGTATGGATGATGAAGTCAACAAAGGAGTCTGAGAAGGGGCAGTCAGACATGTAGGAGGAGACCTAGGAGAGAATGACAGCACAAAATCCTGAAGGTGATAGAGAAGGTACAATAGATATGGAGAGGATGATCCTATGAAGACAGAAGAAAAAAAAATTACAATGTTTAGGCAGTGCTCGGTATTTGCCAGGCACTGTGCTAAGCTCTGGGGATACAAAAAGGGACAAAAGAAAGACAGGAATAGAAGAGGTGACTGAGGATGCAATTGGTTAGAAAAGAGAGGAGGGTATGGCATCAAGTGCACTTGAGGAGGTATTCGCTTTAGCCAAAAAGGCCACCTCTTTTCAAAAAGTAAGAAAAGAAAAAGAGTAGGAAATGAAGTCAAGGGAGTTTGAGACAATGAGAAGAAAATGAGGAAAAAGAGAGCTGACTTACAATGGCCTCCATCTCAGTTGAGAAAGTGGAATGAGGGATGGTTTGGAATGCTTTCGGAGGGAAGTGAAGGTTTGAAATAGCTTCTGTGTGGGTTTAGAAAGGGAATCAATTAGGGAGGAATACAGACTTCCTCGTGATAGTGACAGACCAACTGTGGTTAGATAACATGGATTTGTAATGTACCCAGCCAGCATAGTTGTGAGACTTTCTCCAGCTGCGTTCAGTGGCTTGTGAGTCAGAGTAAAAGAGGAAGATTCTAGGAATAATCCATGACTGAGGTTTGGCAAGAGATGAGTGGTAGTAGGAATGAGAGCAAGGGATTGAGAGTAAAAGACAGTGTAGAATTGAAATGGTTAACTATTGTGTTGAAACTGGAAAGAGGAAAGTAAGCTCAAGATAGGGTTATGGACTTAGGAAGTGCTAAGAGGTGAAGGGATGGCAGGATCTGATCAGTTTCAGACTGGTGAGGCATAGCGAAAGGAGGCATAATAAGAGGTCCTGGTCATATAGGAGACTGTCAGAATTCTAAACCAGGAAAGTGGGAAAATGATAGGAAATGGTGAGATCTAGTGTTTGAACAGAACTATATGAGGTGCCAAGGTAGCGTGATGAAGTTGGTTGTGGGATTTAAGAAGGCTGAGGACTTGGAAACTTAGGCTGAAGGAGCATCCATGAAGATATTAACGAAAGAAGAAGGAAGGAAGGAAATAAAGAAGGAAGAAGGGAAGAAGGAAGGAAGGAAATAAAGAAGGAAGAAGGAAAGAAGGAAGGAAGGAAGGAAGAAGGGAAGGAAGGAAGGAAGAAGGGAAGGAAGGGGGAAGGAAGAAAAAAGAGAAAGAAAAATATAGGACAGAAAGGAGAGGAAGAGAAGGAGGGAAGGAAGGAAATGGAAAAGATGGAAAAGGAAGAGAAGGAAATATAGGAAAGGAAGGAGGGAAAGAAGAAAGGAAGGAAAAGAATCAAGGGAGGAAACACATTTATTAAGTACCTACTGTCTGCCAGCTACTATGCTGAGTGCTTTTAAAAATGTCTTATTTGATCCTCACAACAACCCTCAGAGGTAGGTGCTATTAACATCCTCATTTTACGGTTGGGGAAACGGAGGCAGAAAGAGGTTAAGTGGCTTGCTTGTGGTCACATAGCTAGTAAGTGTCTGAAGCCAGAATCTAACTCAGAGCTTTCTGAATCCAGGCCCAGAACTCTATCCACCATGCCACTTAACTGCCTCATAAAGTAATGTCTCTAAATAAAAGAAAAGAAGTTGAAAACTCAGAGGAAGGTGGCAAATGTGCAGTCTAATGAAAGAGATGAAGTTCTTGAGAAAACAATAACTACCTGTGAGTCTGTATCCTATTGCCACCATAATTCAGATTGGGTTTAACATCCCTAGTCCTTCAACCAATCCTCATATGGAATGATCTCAAAGCCCTTCATAATCCTGGTTACCCTCCTCTGGACATTCTCCTGCTTATCAATGTCCTTTTTAAAATGTGAAGTGAACACAGTAATCCAAGTGCATTCTGATCAAGGGATTCCAATTTTTCATTAATAGGATTAGAGCAACCAATCTAGCTGTGCCATTAGTGTGACTTTACAACTGAAGGCATACAAATAAAACCTTAATATACAAGATGACCTTGTTAATTCAGATTCCACAAATTCAGAATTTATAATAAGCATAGGAGTTTTATTTACTTTTATGTTCTTCTCTAAGAAGTTTTCTCTGAGTCAATTGTTTGTGGTAAACAAAGTTTTAAGGAATGGGTTATTTAATTAGTTAACTCCATTTTAAATCCTGGAAAGAATCCACAAGAAATTTCTATGCTAATTAAAATTATTTTAAAAAGTCATAAAGTCATGCTTGTTGTCCTGATTTAATACATACATGTTTGAAAGTAACAAAACTCTTGTTGCTGATCACCCTCTTTTGGATACTTTCTCCTCTCTAGGCTTTCACCATGCTTCTTTTTCCTCGTTCTTTGCTTCCCTGTCTGACCCCACTTTCTCAGTTGCCTTTGCTGTACTTTCATTCAGACCACATTCTTTCTAGACATCGTGTCTTCAAAGACTCTGTCCTATCCCCTCTTTTCTTCTTCTATGCTATCTCACTTGATGATCTCATCAGCTCTTCGGATTCAGTTATATTTATGCTGATGATTCTCAGCTCTATTTATTTAGCCTCAATGTCTTTCTTGACCTCCATTCTCCTATCTCCAACTGCTTGTTGAACATTTTGAACTGGATGTTCTGTAGGTGTCTTAAAATGAACATGTTTCAAATGGAATTCATCTTTCCTCCCAAAACTTTTACACTCAGAGTACAAAACTTAGTGTCAACACACCCAGGTATGGGGAGATACAAACAAAATGCCAAAGGACACATGATTTAATAATACACTGAAGCTAAGGTGAATGGTGCCCCATATTTCATGCCTTGGGTTTGGAGGCACCTAAACTGGATTGTATCTAATGTAGGTTTGGGGGCCTCTAAATCCCATTGGGTTTTAAATCTATAATCTTATAATCCTATTGTAGACAATAGGAACCATACAACTTTTGGAGGGATGGAGGAAAAGAGAGAGGGAAGAAGGAAAGAAGGAAGGAATAGAGGAAGGGAAGGAGGAAGAAGGAAGGAACATTTATTAAGAGCCTATTGTGTGTGAGGCACTGTGCTACACATGTTACAAATATCTCATTTGGTGCGCATCACAACCTTGGGAGAGGTGTTATAATCGTTCCATTTTTCAGTGCTTGAGGCTGGTCTTGAACCCAGGTATTCCTGACTCCTGGCCCAGTGTTCTATCCATTATAACACCTAGAACTTAAGCTCAGTAGCATGGATTATAGGAGTGGAGACTGGAAATGTTAAGACCAGTCAGAAGATATTTTGGAAATAGAATGGATTGAATCTATTGCTTGTCTGGCTATGGTAGGTGGGATATATAAGGTGTTCAGGGAGGACCAGCACCTCTGGTTTGAGGGCTTGCTGAGCCCCTTTCAGAACTGCTTATTCACCTCTGGTGTCCACTTAACACTCAACTCTTACTTCAGGCTCCAAGAAGCTGTAGCATGCACAGCTGCCACAATCCAGTAAAACTGTCTTAGCAAATGGGATAAAATTAGGTTGAGGGTAATTGACAGCCCTCAGACCCATTGGTGAGTTGGGGGTGGTGGTGGTGTCTGTCCCAAGAATGTGAAAACTGCCCTTGCTGGAATGGGTGGGTGAGAACAATTTGTGCCAAAAGTCATGAAGGTGGCTAAAGTAGACACTGTGGAACACTTGGAGCTTGGTCAGACATCAAAGACACCAAGGTCATCCACTGTATCCTAGACCATCACCAGGTGTCTTGACTTGTGTCTTGCCACTGGCCTTTGACGGCTTTGGGAGAGAGAGCTGGTTACTTTGTGCAGCTCTGCCTCACTTAAATCCAATTCATGCACGAGTCAAAGACATCACCTGTAATATCATTGGTCCTCTTCAAAAATGAAGAACAAACAATATCAACAACAACAACAGTTATGGTAGGTGAGGAAGAAGAAGTCGACTAACATGACTCCAAGTTTTTGCATTGGGTGATTAGGAGAATGCTATTAATTAAAATAAGGCAGCTAGGTGGTGCAGTAAATAGAATGCCTCTCCCAGAGTTAGGAAAACTCATCTTCATGTGTTCAAATCTGGCCTCAGACACTTATTAGCTGTGTGACCCTGGGCAAGTCACTTGACCCTGTATACCTTAGTTTTCCTTAAATGTAAAATGAGCTGGAGAAGGAAATGACAAGCCACTCCAGTATCTTTGCCAAGAAAACCCCAAATAGGGTTACAAAGCGTCAGATACAACTGAAAATCACTGAACAACAACATAACCAAGGTCTAAACCCAGGAATATTGGTGCATTCTCCATCTTACTCTACATACAGGTAGCAAGTAACTCATTTTGATTTCCTCATTACAAAATCTTGAATATAACACTCCTTTTGTTTGGTAGCTATGGTGATTAATAAGGGTGAAGGATATGAATGCAGGCAGTTGTAAGACTTCCCACCACTCTAGATCAGGCCCTCTCATTTCACATATGGACAATTTTAATAGTTTCCTAATTGAGGTCTTTGCCCCAAGAATCAACCTCCTTAAATCCAAGCTTCAGATATTTATCCCAAGATCATTTTTCCTAAAACACTATTTTGATATTAGTAGATTACTGTTCAAGAACTTTCAGTTATTCCCATCTCATTCACTATAAGATAAAGTAAAAATGCATTGATTTTCATTCAAGAATATGAAAACTGAGCCCTATTTAGGCGACATACATTGTTAGGAAGGCTTAAAGCCTAGGATGAGGTGAGGCTTGCAATAAATACTTTGAAAAATAAATAAAGCCTTTTTTAAAGCTCTAATGAGAACAAGAGAATGATCAAGAAAGAAATAGGATTGCATCTTAAGAGGAATAGGAAATACTTACAAATGCCTTGGTCTTCTCCAGGCAAGACACATCGAATATTAGACTATCATGGAGAAAGTTGAGGCTGAGTATGTTAAGAGACTGGCATCCTGATGTCAAAGCTTAAAGGGAAGAACATATTTAGAACAATTAACACCTATACAAAACCAGTCTCACTGTACACTTTTGATACAGTAAAATGGAGGACAACTGTCCTTCAATAGACTAAACAAAAACTCATATAATATTGGAATAGTTTGTACCTGAGCTCTATCAAATAAGATGAGAAGTAATAATAATAATTGCAAATGGATTAAACAAATTTGAGAATAATTCTAATAAAAACCTATACAATGTTACCAAAATATAGGGCTATAGAAGGTTTACAAAATTAACATTTCCTTGCCAAAAAAGGAGGAAGAAGATTGATAGATCTTCTGAGTGTGCAATAAACAGGTCAAAATTTACCCCCCAAAAAACCCTTTTGGAACAAAAAGACCTCACTTCACAAAGGTTGATGATGCTAGATTTGTCAAACATAATAGAAAATGGGTTCTATCTGGACAGAACCTTTGAAAGCTCAAATGAGATATATTAAGAGTCACCTCACAGGTGACATATACATAAACTCAATCAATAAGAAAAACATCTAAAAATGGCTGAATCTTGAAAATTTGTTTGTAGAAAAGAAAGTCTAATACTGGTTCAGGATCAAGCACAAAAATTGAAGAAAGGTCATTCTTAAGCAAACTGCACCAATTGATACTTATGAAAAGAAGTGATGGTTAACAGTGAGTTATTACATTAATGTAATTGAGATGATTTAGTAGAGGGAGACCTAGAAGACATGATCAAATGGTTAGAATTATACACTAGAAGCTTGCTGCCATTTACAAAACAACACATTGACCTGCATACCACAAATACAAACCTCACATTTCCTTGAGAATTCGATAAATAAATAGGCAAATAACACTACCGTGAGCAAAAGTAAAAACTGACAATGGACTCATATCATTGCATTTATAGAATGTTACTGAAAGTGATTTACTGACAAATGAACTCTATCAAAAAACTTAAAAATCCAATTCTGGAATTAAAAGCCCTTCTATGGGTGATATTCACATTAACTCAGCCAATGATTGTACACAAAATAGCTGAGTCACGCAGATTATACTATGCAAATAGAGGGGTTTATGGTGGCAATTGATAATTCAAAAGGCTTCCTCAGCCCTGCAAAATACAATTTTTTTTGTGGTCCTTAGCTTTCCTCACCAGCCTTAGGTCATTCTAAGTTTTAGCATTCATGACATTATTTTTTATAGGCCCCTGTCTGTATTCATCCTTTATCACTTATACACTCTGTCCCATTCCTTTTATGACCATATATTTCCTTGAATTTCTCCTGGCTGTCTCTCATGTCTAGAATGCCCTCCCTTTTCGTTTCTGCCTATTCACTTCCCTTCTTTTAAGTCCCAATTAAAATCCCATCTTCTTAAGAAACCTTTCCCAAGCCCTCTTGATTCTATTGCCTTCCCTTTCTTAATTACTTCCTATTTATCCTATATGTAGCTTGCTTGTATTTTGTCTCCCCCATTAGACTGTGCACTCTTTGAGGGCAGGGACTGCCTTTTGTCTCTTTTTGTATTCCTGGTGTTTAGTATAGTGCCAAGGTACAGTAGGTACATAAATGTTTATTGACAGACTGATGATGTCTTTTATGCCACTGCTCTTGCAAAAGGCATCAATGATAATATGCTATAATATATAATATGCTCTAGCTTATCTAAAATGAGGATAATAATGCCTACTTTACAGGGTTGTAATAATCAAATGTGATACTATATATAAAGCACTTTGTAAATATTAAAGCACAATCAGCAAATATTTATTTTGCTTATATATATTTCTGTTGTTTCCCAAGATAGGATGTAAGTTCCTCGAGTGAAGAAACCATTTCATTTTTTCCTTTGAAACTCCATTGCCTAAAATAGTGCCCGGCACAGAGCAGACACTTCCTAAATACATATGGATTCATTGATGAAATCAGCATGTCATCTCCAAACAAGAACAACATGACCAGTAAAAGGGTTTCATTCAAGATATTATGATTAAAATGAAAATCATACATAAATTTATCAATTTATTTGGCTTCTGTTGCTATATCATTATTTCACTTTCCCCCCTTATGTTTGCTTATATCTGCTTGAATGTCATTGTGGTGATAACACTTTAATGAACATGGTTACTATTTCTATAGATGCAGCTCAATTAAAATATTAAGCCACAGAAACTATTTGGAAAGCTACCAAAGATGGCCCATACTAAAGTCATATAGCATATAACTTAAACATTTAAAAATATATTCATATTTCCTAGTTCACATAAAGATTTAAACAGACATCACTACCAAAGAATGCACTTTCAATAGATAAAGCTGATGGACCAAATTTAAAATAAACATATACAAAAAGTGTAGGAACATCCAATATTTAGTACTTGACATAAATGTATTCCATTAATACTATGCCATCATCCTTCTCCACCATTGCCACTTAGTACAAACAGAGGAGTAATTTGTTTAGCTTATAATCAGCAGAGAGGCTGCACATAATAAAACAAAGCATTCTGCTTTTAAAATGAATAAAAATTGATTGTGTCCCTATAAAAACCAAATTGGCAGAGTGTTAATTGTATTTCACATAAACATCTGTAGCAGACGGTGATTCGTTACTGAGTTGTAATGCAATATAGGACACTTAGGAATAAATGCATCCTCCAGATGAGTTCATAGAGATTTTCTAAAAGCGCCTGATGAGATTGTAAAAATTTGATTAGTCAGAACTGCTAATGACACTTAAGACAAAGGGAAATCTTTAAACAAAATTATTTTCCTCTCCATCTCTCTTGATAAATTATATGCAAATTAGTGCTGATTGAAAAATGTTTGCCTTGAAGGTAAATTCATACTAATGAAGGAAAGGTCATCATACTTCAAAAGCTCTACCTGCAGCAGATTGTTGAGAGTACCAATTTTAAGATATATGATTTTAAAAGTAGCTACCTTATTTCCTGCTTTGCAGATAACTATGGTAATGAAAATAGTTATGTTCAATTTCATTTTGGTGACTTCTTTAATCACATACTTCTAAACTTGTATTCACTATATTAGTAACATAATTGATGGGCAGGGGGAGGGAACATCTAGCTACCAAAGTTTAAATTTGCAGCTGAATGTTAGGAAAAGATATTATTTTAAAGTCAAGGTTCTTTTTTGCTTTTAGGTGAGTGTCATTCCCTGAGAAAGTTATTCTTTATTCCACTCCTAGTTGATTGAGGAGATAGTTGTGTTTATGTTATTTCAAGTTACTTTCTTCACCAAAGTTCAAGAACTTACAAATTTTACTTTAATCAGGAGATCTAGATTATCCTTGGAGAATTAAAAACAAATTAAAGAGTGCCAACATATTCAAAGCCCAAAAAAGTGTAACTACTGAGAAAACTGGGATAGAAGAATATCTACATTATGAGTTCCAGAATGCTCTGGCTTGTTTTGAAAGACGAATGGAAGACCAAGGTTAACTCTGATGGTCTGAGGGTAAGACTGAGGAAATTGCTTATTGAAATATGAGGTTTGTAACAATCCAGATGAGGTTAAACTGATCATAATAACATGAATGCATTATCTAGCTAGGTGGAACAATTATGGAATGGTAGTCTTCTTGTCAGGAAAATCTGAGTTCAAACAGCTTCAGACACTTACTAGCTACGTGATTCTGAGCAAAACGTATAAATTGCCTCAGCCTCAGTTTCCTCATCTATAAAGTAAGGGTGATAATAATAGCATCTACCTCTCAGGGTAGTTGTGAGGATAAAATATGATTACTGTAAAGCACCTTATGAACCTTAAAGTACTACATAAATATTAACTACTATTACTGTTAGAAGCATCAAGACTTATATGGGAGAAAGTTTTTGAAATGGGTGATTTTGATCGTGAAGCCTGTCAATCAAGAAAGGGGAATGTTAGTGAGTAGTTATTTGGAAATCTCTAAAAGTATATTCAGAGGTAGATCTGACCTTGAGGGATGATGTGTAAGGAATCTTCACTAGATGATTCTATGCAATAATAAAACCGAATGAGCATTCTCTATGTCTCCAGTGTATTATATAGATTACTAGAATCTCAGAATGTTACAGCTGAAAGCAACCATGGATCCTTCTTGGAGCTACCAAAGTGATTTTCCTAAAGTATAGCTGTGACCATGCCATTCCTCTGCTCGGTAAACCACAGTGACTCCATATTACCTCTAGGATCAAGCATAAACTACTGTTTGTTATTTTAAACCCTTTACAATCTGGCTAAAGCCTATTTTTTCCAACATAATTATACATTGCTTCCTTTCAAGAACACTGTAGTTCAGCCTTTTTGTGGTTCCTTACACACACACAAATCCATTTCTGATGTCCATTCCTTTACACAACCTGTTTTCCATGCCTGGAATGCACTCCCTCTTTACCTCCAACTCTTCAAACCCTAATTTCCATCAAAGTTTGGCTCAAGTGCTACCTTTTACATGAGTCCCTTTCTCATTTTCCCAGCTGCTTCCACCTTCCCCCATGACTTTGAATTTATTTTGCATACATTTATATATTTACACTTCCTCCTTATCCCTATCCCACCAATAAGGACATTTGAGGACATATTATTTTATATTTTCCTCTTTTTTTCTGGACATGCATTTGTTAAATATTTGTCATCCCACCACTGGAGTAGGGAAGGAGGCAGGAACCCAGTTTCTGGAGAACTGTACTTATTGGGGCACTAGGTGGGTAGCCTAGTCACTGAAGACTCTGGTTAACCAGGTCAAGATAGATTTGGGCTAGATTTATTTTAAGGCACTGAACTCTGGACAGAGATCCTTATCCTACCATTATGGGGGTAAGATTGGTCTTAGAGTCTGGAACTGGGCCCAGCCTACAGGTGAGGAATATGTTCAGCTGTTAGTGTTAGAGAGATGTGGGAGCAGGGATTCAGACAGGACAGAGTTCTATTTAAAGAATTAAACTGATGTCTATTTTATTTGTATTGAAAATATTATCTTTATCTAATCCAGACAGAGTGAGAGGTAAAGATGTTCCTTTAATTGAACATCTATTTAGAAAAATAACCCTCAAGATACGGTTTCTATTCTACTTGATAAATGAATAGTACCAAATGCAATTTTGAAATATAATATTTTTTCCAAGAATGAGAGATTTTAATTCAAACCACATGTGAAATTCGAGAAAGAGAAATGGTATTCTACAATAGAACATCAAGTTACAAAACCGTATCAGCCAAACCTCCAAGTTTTCATTGACTGATTAACCTTGTTGATTTACACTGCCATTAGACAAGCAATTGTCTGTCAATAATTAAAAATACATAATCACACTTCAGATTAAAATGACCTCTTACTTATTCAGTAGCTAATATTCCAGTTTGAATTATCCAACTAATTTCTTTTTTCCTCCCTTCCTCCCTCCCTCCCTTCTTTCCCCTTTTTTCCTCCCTTCCTTCTTTCCTCCCTCCCTTCTTCCTTCTCTCTCCTTCCCTCTCTCCTTCCTTCCCTCCTCCCTCCTTTACTCCCCCTTCCTTTCTCCTTCCTTACTTTCTTCCTTCCTTCTTTCCCTCCTTCCTTCCTTCCCTCCCTCCCTCCCTTCCTTCCTTCCTTCCTTCCTTCCTTCCTTCCTTCCTTCCTTCCTTCCTTCCTTCCTTCCTTCCTTCCTTCCTCCATCCATCTATCCCTCTTTTCCCTTCTTCTACCCTTTCTTCTTTCTTCCTTCCTTCCCTCCCTTCCTTCTTCCCTCTCTTCCTCCCCCCTTGTCTTTCTTCATTTTCACTCTTTTCAACCTTAAATGCATTTAATGGGAGCTAGTTGGTAAAGTACATAGAGCCCTATCCTTGGAACTAGGGAGATGACTTTGAATTCTGCCTTGGACACTAACTAGCTGTGAAACCTTGGGCAAGTTACTTAACATCTCTTGGCCCCAATTTCCTCATCTATAAAACTGGGATTATAATAGTATATAACTCGTAGATTTGATGTGAGGATCAAATGAGAGCATATATTTTATATATCTGTGTGGTTATATATATATATATGTATGTAGGAATTTGTGTGTATATATATACAATACATATTTATGCACATATGCATACATATATAAACATTTTGCAAACCTTAAAGATCTATATATTAGCTATTAAAAAAATAACCTGCTCACATCTCCCTCCAGAGAATTGTGTTAAAGTCTCAGAAAGACATTGTGACAGGATCTCTATTTCTTTACCTATAAAATGAGGATAAGATGATCTCTATATACCTTTAACATTTAAATCTTATACTCCAAATTGTTAAGGTGAAATTTGGAATAAAATTATTTTATACCATAAAATAATGTTTAGTAGTTTTTTTGCCATTTTAATCACATAAAGGCTATGCTTTAAGGAATAAAAAGTATGGAGTGACTATGTTAGTTTAAAAAACTTAGGCTCTGTCAAATTTATCTCAAATGTTCCTCCCATAAAGAATTTTACAATACTAAGTCTATTTCTAGACTTTCAATCATAAAAAAAATGTTTATTCAGCCTATAATATTTGCAAAGTACTTTAATAGGGTTGATTTTGGATTTTGTTAATATTCCTAGTTATCCATAATTCTTTCATTTTTCTTTAGTACTTAAAATAAGAAGACAGTTTGCCACATATGGATTTAGTAAAACCAGTATGTTGTGAAAAAAATCTGGTTTTTCTATGTTAAAACTTCAAGTTCACAAAGACTGCACATTTTTATATTGATACTTGGCATACTTGTAATTTCATCAATGGGAGTAATTTCTCCACTGATTTGTATCATGATCTCTTCAAACCTCCTTGTGTGTGATTCTTGTCCAGGTTTTCCCTCTTGTCCTCATTTGCCACACAGGATCTCCCACACGGATGGATGCCTTATTTGAGTGATTTTTTGTATCTCAAGAATGCCTATGTAACAGTAAGTATCTATGTAGCATTTAAGTTTGACTAAGTAAATGATGGGAGCCAGTATGACTTAGGCGATAAAGAGCTGAATTCAGAGTTAGGATAACCTGGGTTCAGGTCCCACCTATAAGACCAGCTAGGTGATTTGAGGCAAGTCACTTAATGTCTCCAAGCTCTAGGAAACTCTCTGATACTATGAATTACAGAGGAAGTGCTGACCTGCCTTGGTTAAGGGAATTTCCTCATTAGAGTTGTTGGTGTTTAGTTATTCAGTCATTTCTGACTCTTTGGGACCCCACAGACCATTCTGTTCATAGGGTTTTCTTTTCTTTTTTGGAAGGGGGAGGGCAGGGCAATTGGGGTTAAATGACTTACCCAAGGTCACATGGCTAGTTTTTTGTGTTAAGTGTATGAGGCCAGATCTGAAATCAGGTCCTCCTGACTCCAGGGCCGGTGCTCTATTCACCGAGCCACCTAGCCACCCCCATGGGGTTTTCTTGACAAAGATACTTGAGTGGTTGGCCATTTCTATTCACCAGTCGATAGGGTGTTCATTAAAAGTACCCATACTAATCTTAGATTATGGTAGTGGGGAAGAGGGAGAGAAACATATTTAATACATTTTGTCTCTCTCTCCTTGGAGAGAGCCTATACACACTAACAAGAAAATACAGCATTTGCTATCTATCATATTCTCTGCTGTATGTGTGACAGAAGACTAGTTAGAAACCAACAGCACTAGTTCTTCCCATGCTGTATAAATGAAATGTGGGCAGGCATTCAGGGTCAGTAGTTATTTCTCCCTTCCTTACAGTCTGCCAATGCCTTTTATTTTTTATGTCCTTCTTTAGTTTTCCCAATGAACAAGTATACATTTTCTAACCCTTCCACTCCCTGCCCCACCCACTAAAAAATTGAACAATAAAAATAAAAAGGAAAACTTCATAAAATATGTATAGTCAAATGAAACAACATTAGCAATGTCCCCAAATGTCTGTCATTCTGTATTGTAGGTCTTTCACCTCTCTGGTAGGGGGTAAGTGACATATTTCATCTTCAGTTGTACTTGCCAAGTGAGAGTCATTAGTCTATTTACGGAAGAAGGGTTGAGCTCCAATATCTTAATCCCAATACTGCTTCTGTCTTGCCATGATATACAATTTATAAGGTAGCCTATGAAGGCAGTTCCACATTCCATGTGCCTTCTACAGATGACAGCTGCTGTGACCCTCTTGGTTTGAAACACCACTAATTAGCCAGGATTCATATCTTCATTAATCACTCAGTAGGTAGCATTTCCAAGGTAAGCACACCCTTTCCACTTTTTGGTGCCCTCCCCAACTGGTGTTCCCCTGGGGTTCAGGCTGCATGCCCCATTGCATTGTCTTACTTTCTCAAAGCCAGCTGCTCCCATAGGCAGGGCCACCTGCCACTCCCCCCACCCCAATCAGAAAATTTGCCAGGTGCATAGCATTGGGTGGCAACGATGGACAGCTGCAATGGTGGCAAAAGGCCAGAAAGTTTATCTCTTTCAAATGCAGAATTCTAATCCCCACCATGAGGCCTTGCAGTTCCCTATTTGAATCACATGGTCCAACACAGCCATCCACTCACACCATTTATTCAGAGGTCCAGTCCTACTGATCCAAACCATGTTAGTATATTCATTATTCATCACAGGCATTGTGTGATGGAATCTTCTTCTAGTGCTTTTAGCTGCCTTACTTTCAGTCTCTTCAGGCTGATTTAAATACCACATCCAAGCCACATTTACAGGTCAAATTCTGTCTGATTGCTGAAAATTAAATCATGCTAAATATTTCCTTATTCAATATATATTAGTGAGTCTGTGTGCTCCCAAGAGACACCTGATTAGAGTAAAGTTTGTTCTCTTTGTTGGTTGTAGACAATATGAAAGAATAATAAAGTGACACCTTACATTCACATGAACATCGAGTTTTACCTTTGCAAAGTTACAGTTTTGTCCATTTGCTGCCACCAAAGACTGCAGCTGTGCCCATTCTCATTGGATGTACTCTGACTAATGGGTGGCTGCAACTTCATGCCACATTTGTATCTGCATCCAGGTTATAGAACTGCCACGACTTCTAACGCAGAGTTGACAAGAAGTTGTTTCACAAATGCACAAGTGAACCATTTCAGTCACTAACTCATTAACTGACAGAAGTCATCTTATAAAATTTTTTTATTTATTTGATTTTTAATTTGGGGGATAAAACAAATATTTCTATAACATAATAAAAAAGATGATTGCAAATGGTGTATGTACTACTATATATTGTATGCAACTTGCTATTCCTTTTAAATATATAATAAAGTTATAATGTAAATTTATTTTTTCCTTCCCCCCCAGAAGTGGCTACCACCAGACACAAATATATACATACATACATACATTTGTATGTATGTATGTATGTGTGTGTATATATAAATATACATAAATATATGTGTGTGTGTAAAATAATTCTATACATCAGTTCTTTCTCTGGATGCAGATAGGATCTTCCTTCATATGTCCTTTGTAGTTCATTTGTGTATTTAATGGACTCTATTATAAGAAGAAAGAAATATAAAAACAAATGTCAGGTAAAATGAAATCAAAATAGCCTCACACTTGAAGTGATGCCAGATCAGGGTTAGCCTTCTCCAGTACTATTTCAGTTATGTCCTTATTTTAACCCTGCTGCCAAAACTTCTATCATGGCCCAGATCAGTAAATCCCTTGTTTCCTCGTGGCATTTTCTGCTTCTGGTTTCTCTTATGCCATCAGACCTGAACATGGACTCCAAACTATGTGCCAAGCATGTCACTAATTCATTTGTACACTGCATCAAGCTCAGATGTCTGTTTCTGAGCTTCATTACTATTCTCATTCCTCACTGAGGAGTTGTCCTTACTTAGCCAAAGGAAGATAAAAACAAACAAAACACCTTACACTCCCTTCCCCCTCCATCTTACAGATTTTACGAAGACAATAAAGGGGAGAGCCTTAATCTCCCAGTACATCTATAGCACTTTGACATTTGCAAAATATTTTGTATGTACATTATCTCACTTAATCTTCTCCGCAAACCTGTAAGTATATAAAAACTACAAGTATGACATTTTGTAGATTAGAAAACTGAGCTTGAGAACAGTAAAAGATTTGTCATGGTCATAGGCAATTAGAAACTGTCAGGGACAAGACTTGAAATCCAGGTTTCTCTCGACTCCATATCCTATGTTCTTTAACAACAACAACAAAGGCAACTATAATAGCATTTTTATATTACAGTTGATATATTAGTGAGTTGGATACCACTGGCAAGATGTGATGCTTAGGATCTTTGATTACCTTGGAATTTTTGGTGTTAGAGTAAGCTCAATCTTTGTCTCATCAGAAAATAGCAACATAGGACAAGTTTAGGGGTATTATTGTTAACCACATAAACACAATAAAGGTAGGTAGAACGAAGGATTCATGTGGACACTGAGCTCTTAGGGGAGCTAGATGGCTCAGTGGATAGAGTGCCAGCCTAGAGTCAGGAAGACTCATCTTCATGAGTTCAAATTCAGATTAACTGTGTGACACTTGGCAAGTAATTTAACCCTCCTTGCCTCAGTTGCTCGTCTGTAAAATGAGCTAGAGACGGGAATGGCATACTCCAGTACCTCTGCCAAGAAAACCCAAATGGTATCACGAAGAGTCAGGCACAACTGAATAACATCTTGAAACAGTTCTACCTAGCACTTTTTGTTCTTGCCTACCTCGCTCTTTATTTGCTTTAGAGACCTAAAGGAATTTGGGAAGTTAAGGGAAAACCATGAAGTTTCACTCCAAGACAATTGGGTGGTTTATTCTGTTTTTCATTAGAATCTATCCCTTAAAAAAAGAACTTATCTTTTATGAGCTAAGATTCTGAGACATAAAATACTTTTCCCTATGGAGAGTAAAGCCATATACACCTAAGGATCTTGGCCTTTGTGGGGGTGTGTGTGATTCAGTGTGTGAAGTACCAATTATTCCCAACTAAGAGTTAAAATTTACAATCTAGGCTCTGACCTAAAAGAACCCAGGAAAGATTTCATGGGGGAGGTGACTTTTGAGTTAGCACATGCAGGAAAAGAAAGACTTCAACAGAAGGAGATGGAGAAAGACAGGAGTTATTCCAGGCATGGGGAAAGGTGTGAATAAAGGTACAGGGACTGAAGAGGATGGCAAAAAAAAAAGTAAATAGAGAGTAAAGGTCAGTGAATCTCAGTGTACATCAAAGGAAGTAATATAAAATAGCTACCTGATTATTAAGAGTTTTAAATACTAGGCTAAAAGTTTTAGCTGCAATTACTCACATGTTCTTGTGAGTTTGGAAAGTTCAGGAGAGTGAGTCATGAGGTCTGGGAGTAGATTCCAGGCTGTGTTTTGCAGCCAACCAATCCAATATTGAGAAGCAAGGAGTGACCTCTGGGACCTGGCCATCAGTTGCTGAAATGGACATTCATCCACCATTAATGCCTCATTTGATGTGAACTTTGTGGGACTAATACTATATAGAAACCACTAATTCTGAACCCACTGTCCCTAGAGATGAAGATGGTATGGTAGAAGGTATACCCCTAATGTGTTGGAAGGAAATATATATTTATTTTTAAGTTAGTTGATGTTAATAGGTTAAATGGAACCAGAGTTTTAGACAATGGAAGGAGGGCTCTAGTCCAGCCAATAGTGTTAGAGAAGAAATACCCTGCATCTTTAGGGTTATCTACTAGAATCTTGAGGAGGCAACTTAACCAGCCTTGGGATAGTGATTGATACCATCAATCATGGTAATTGACCAAGGTTACAAAGAGGCTCATAATCTAGTTTGGAATATGACATGTATATAAGTAGCTAGAGTACAAGGCAGTTTTAAAAAAATACTATATAAAGGACAAAAAATCTGTTGAAGTTTAGAACAGGAAGATAATACTTTCAGCAGAGGCTAGGATAAATTGGGTATTCATTTTGGTTAGGATTTTAATAAGTGGGGAATAAATTGCAAGGAAGAGAGGGGCTAACATGATCAGTTATATAGAGATAAAACGCACAAGACATTTGGGAGACAATGAATAGATCAGAGCAGATATACCAAATAGTTTATGGAAAGGAATAGTATGGTTTACAAATGTAGATAAAGTCCAAGTTGTAGACAGCCTTAGAAGTTTAGATTTTATTATGTAATAAATATCCCTTGTAGACTTTTAAGCAAGAAAGTGACACTATCAAAGCAGAGTTTTAAAATCAATTTGGCAATGATGCATAAAAAAGATTAGAGAGAGGGGCAGCCAGGTGGCTCATCGAGTAAGAGAACCGGGCTCCAGTGTTGGGATGACCTGGGGATCGAATCCAGGTGCTTAGCACCACACTCAGAAATAACTGGCCGTGTAACCTTGAGCAAGTTACTTAACCCCAATTGCTTTTTAAAAAAAGATTAGAGAGGCAAACTTAATAATGTAAATGCAAAGAATAAACACTGAAAAAAATCACAAATAAGTATTGTAAAATTATAAAAAAATAAACATGCTCAAAAGAAGAGATATGAGAATAAATTCCTACTTGGTTCCTTTGCAGAGGTTGAGGGTCTACAAGTGTTGTACATTGCACATATTTTCTGACTTTTTCAATGTATTGATCAAGTAAAAAAGGGACCAGGGTATAAAGAAATTTCTATGCCAAACAAGAGTTTCTATTTAATCCTGCATGTAATAGGGAGCACCTGGAATTTATTGAGTCAAGGGCTGGCATGATTAAAACTACCCTTTAGGGAAATCAATTTGGTAATTATGTGGAGGATTGATTAGAGTGGGAAGAGGTCTAACACAGAAGGTGGGAAGTGATGAAGGAATGAACTAATATGGTGGTTATGAGTGGGCAGAAGGGGATATAAATGAATGACATTGTGGGTTAGAAGTCACAAGATCTGGTAATTGATGTGGTATGTGTAATGAGAGTCAGGAGTCCACTATGACACAAGTTGTAAACCTGGGTGACTGGAAAGATGGTAGTGCCCTTGACAAGATTATGAAGTTCAGCTGAATTCACAATGCCTGTGAGACATACAGTTTACCATTTCCACTATATATTTAATGACGTGGGAACGGAGTTTATTTAGGAGGCATGCTATTGACTGGATATGGAAATCTGGAAATGAATCATTTGCACAGATACAGTAACTGAACTCAAAGGAAATAGTGAGTTTGCCAACTAAGACAGTGCAGAGACCCCCCACCAAAAAAAAAGACCCAAGATAGAGACTTGGGATGTACTCATAGTTAGTAGTAGTGAGAGAGATTGTGATTGTGGTTGTGGTTTGTTCTTTGTTCTTGAAAAGGACCATGATATCAGGGAGATAAGTGACTTTGATTTGAGTGAGGGAGGGTGGGCAAAGTCACCATCCTTCCCTTCTATTCCAGAGCCATCTGGGTCCAGTGGCCATATATGGATCAGAAAAACTGGAGATGGCCCAGAATGTAGTGGGGGACCAAGGTTTTTTCAAGTTCTCACTTTAAATGAGGTAACACCCACTCAGTGAATAGGTCTCTTTAAGAAATGAATCAACAGATGATTCATTTAATTAAAAAAAATCAAACAGATAAAAAATTGGGAAAGGAGACTGAGGAGAAATCAAACATATTGTAAGAGAATCAAAACAGAGTTATGATAAAGCAGAATGGAGAAAATTTCCAGAACAGAGCATGATCAAGAAGATCAGATGTGACAATAAGGTCATTTAAGGATGTGGGGGGCCTTGGTATGTTTGTAGATAGCAAGGGAGGAAGCAGTAGAAAGAGAAAGATTGAAGACTAGAGAAGAGAGTGGGGACGATAGGAGACAATCTACTAGAGAAGATTGATAGGGTTGGTATTAAAGAGTACATATAGAGGTCTTGGCCTTGGTAAGAAGGGCTGAACTCCAACCTTCATAGAAATAAATATCATTAATAAAAGGATTTGTTCTGTAAAACTTGGACTCAGTCAAAAGGCCACACCCAAAGACCTAGAAGGCCACATGTGACCTCAAGGCTGCAGGTTCCCCACCCCTGGGCTAGAGTAAAGGAGGAATCGATGATGTCAAAGGATTGTGAGATGAGAAGGAGGAGAGAAGAGGGAGCTCTGGAAGAATGACCCTGATTTGTTTAGTTAAGTCAGAGGTGAGGTGCAGAGGGAGTTCTATGGGCAACTTGAGGAGAGAAGAAAAAGGGTTGGCACAACTTTCACGGAGAATAAGATAAAAAATCTATTAGGAAAGAATGAAAGGATTTCCTTGCTGCTATGAATTGAGATTAGGCAACATAAATTTGTAGTAGACCCACTAGCATGGTTTCATGATTTCTTGCAGTTCCATTCAGCAACACATGAATAGGAATGGAGGAGGTGGATAGTGGAAATAAGTGAATATGAGGATTTGGTGAGACATGAGCAACAGCAGGATGACTGACCATGGGATTCAAAATGAAGAAGTATACAGGTGAATGGTTCACTCAGCTTTGAGATAGGAAGGAGAGGAGAGTGTGGCTAGAACAAAGGTGATGGCCTAGCAAAGATCTGGGTGTTGAACAAGTCACAGGTCATGGAAAGGATGAAGACCAGGCTCAGAAAGAGCAAAGCATAGGGAGAAATGGAATGACAGAAAATTGTGAGCAAATAGAGGAAGTTGAGAATTCTTGATTATGGAAGAACACTTACTGTGGATAGCAAGATCAAGGCCATGACCTCTCCGCAGTTGAATTATTAGGGCAGGTGTAATGTTAATGGGATAGAAGATCTTCCCCGCCCATTAATAAGCTTCATGTGGAGCCCATTAAGGGATGCTTGCTTAGGGGAAGCTTGCTTGTAGGAAGGCTTTCACACTTTTTGCTAATTTCTAATTAGGTACTAAGTCACAAGGGTTTTGATGCCTTCTGAGAACTGTATATATACTCTGGGTGGGTATTTTACTTTGGGGGCTCGCTTCTTGTGATTCCCTGGTCGAGATTCTGAGTGGCTGTCGGTTCAGAGCTCCCTGACTGCTCAGATGTAAAGGCTCTCTCAATGCAGGGATATATTAAAAGTATACTGATTCAGGCAGTCAGAGCCTGTCTGTTGGTCTTTATTTCTCTGAGTATGTTTTCTCTGAAGTTCAGGGTGCTGACTTTTCCCCTGAACTAGTGAATGTAATTTAAAAAAAATGATTGTTGGCCCCTTAAATATCTATCTTTCCTAGTAAAGCAGATCTACGAACCTGTGCTAGCAGCCATTCTAGGTATGCCAGTGTAGTTGCCACTATAGCAGGGCAGGAGTTTGGATTAGGTAGGAAGACTGGGACAGTCACTGAATTCTCATGAGTTTTTCAATAGGGAATAGATATAAATTTAAAACTTTTCCACAAATTCTTGTATTTTAAGCCTTATGATTTGCCTATAAAACTATTCAATCATCATGTAATTGGCATTTTACATTCTTAATTTCCTAGGAGATAAGTGAACAATCTTTCTATCCTGTTTTCCTATCAAGTCATATGAAAAGACCCATATTAATCTGTTACTATTACTCTTTCCATATACACACAGCTGACATATAAAAGAATTGCTATAAGGAATTATGTTATTACTCTTCTCCTGTTTTCAAAGACATATCCCATTTATTAATTTTTATCCCTTTCCTCCCCCATCTCCTGTAAGAAGTTTCATCAACTTATCTTTCCCTTTTTTCCCTGTTATACAACATTTTCAATAATTTTACACTTCAGACATGTGTGAAAGCACCAGGCTGTCTTGCACCCTCTTTGCATATTGCACAAAGAGCTCTTTCTTTTTCATTAGTTCCAACATAAGATATTGGAACTGGTCTTGGGTTACATACCACTACCCCTTTTGTCATTATTATACCATGATTTTCTATATTCATCACAGCCAACTTTCCTTATGAGTGGGTCCAAAAATACAAAAAGAGTAGAAGACAGTTTTTGCTCTTCTCACTTTGTTACTTCAGTTACTTTCTATATTCACCCAACAATGCATCTTGTAATATTTTTAAATGCTTGATAAGAGAAGCATTGTGATATTGTGGATAGATAATTAGCCTGGGAGTCAGAAAGACCTGCATTTCTCTGATACATTCTGGCATTGAGATCCCAAATAGACAACATAGCTAGCCTCTCTGTGCCCAAGGAAACTTTCAAAGACTAAGAAATATCAGTCTGCAATGGTAGAAAGTATCTGGGAGTTCCCTATTCTGATGCAAACAGGTCTGGGGGGAAAAGGGTGCATTACTATGAGATATTTATAATATATCTGGTTCAGTGGAAAGAACACTGAGTTGGAAGTTGGAAGCCCTGGACTGAAGGGGGGACTTTCTAGATCTGTCACATACAATTGGTATAATGCATACTTATTATATGACCCTGTATAAGTTCCCTCAGTTTTCAGGGTATCAGTTTCTTAGTCTCTGAAATGAAGGGGTCAGCTTCTATAATCTCTAAGGTCCTTTCCAGCTTTTATATCCTATAAATGTGAATCTATGATTATTGGTCAGATTATCTGACATGAAACTTTTGCATATTTTTTCAAAGAAAGCCCTTTTCCTGCCTTGGGGTTTTGTAATGGCAGACTTTATGCCTCTCCCTGGCACACTGCCATTTCATTTAGCATAATCCAACTCTTTTTGCTATACCTTGTGGTCTACTTGTTGCCCCCTACATCAGTACCACCTGTCTTTCTTGCTAGCCTGTGCAATAGCATTCTTGTGTTTTCCCCACTTAAAACAATTGTGTAATCCAGTGCAGCCAACACAGCTGGTATGATAGCTTTCTCATTCCAAGTCCCTGACACCTTGTGTCTACTTAATTTTTATTTTATTATGTGTGTAATTGTAAATTTCACATAGATGTAACTTTCTTCTTCACAAATCTCCCCAGCAATCTTTTTACTGTGTAGGAGATTACTATATCAATTAATAAGCATTTATTAAGTGCCTACTATGTGCCAAGTACAACCCCTTCTTTCAAGGAGATTATGGTCTAATGGAGGCAAGAAAATATGCAAACAACTATGCATAATAAGATATATTGAAGAGAATTAACAGAGGGAAGGCATAGCATTAAGGGGGAATCAGAAAGGCTTCTTGAAGAAAGTGGAATGTTTACTGAGACTTGAAAGAAGCCTGGGAAGGTAAGAGATGGAGAAGAGGAAGGAGATCAGGCATGGGGGACACCCAGTGAAAATACATTATATTTTGGTTATTTCTTGATCAACCCTACATATATTATGTCACTTTATCCTCACAATCACTTTGTTTCCACCTTATTCTTGCAGACTTATCTCATGAAAACTTATCTCACCTAGAAAAAAAATATTGATGATGTCCTGTATAAGATGTAACCCTTCTCTTTCCTTTAATAAAACAAAAGGTAGTTTGCTAATGCCTGATCCTATTCATGTTGACCTTATTCAATCTTAAATTATGCCCCACAGTTCATAGACAAAACCAGTCTAACATGTTTAACATCATAAATATATTTGTTCAATCAAATCTCTTATGGCCACTGTTTAATTCCTACAAATTTCACAAATTAGGCTCATTCATCTTAGTTTATTCTACATGATTATTACAAATTTCTTCTGATTATCTTGAAATCTTTTTATCCTGGTATACTTTCCAGAATAAGATATTTCTCTGGGAATGTGAAGTTGACATCAAATTCTTTGCTACTTGAGAGTTTGATTTACATAAATATGTGCTTTGAGTTTAGCACTATTGAACTAAAATACAATTTCTCACCACAAAGTTCCCAATTGGGAAGCTACTTGAGTTTACTTTTTCCCCATACTTGTTTCAATTAATCTTTGTTTATATCCTTTTCTTCCTTTATCATTTTTCCTTCTTCCCTATTTTATCCTTTTAAATATATTTTAAAAAATCTTCTACATTCTCTTTCCTCATTTTCTTCTCCTTTTGGAGGGAGGGGTGTTAAAACTCCTTCATAATATTCTGTCTTAATTCTTCAATTTCTTCATCTAGAGCCTCTTCTAAAATTTTCTTACTCAATGTTTAACTTCTGTGTAAACAAACTCTTGCATGCTGTTTACTGCTACTCTCACAGGTTTTCCTTCCTTTTCTGTCAAGTTCTACTTTACTTTGCACTTCAAATGAATACTGCTATCTTCTTTCTTCTATCTCTATAACTTAGGTACAGTAGTTCTGTGAGCCAAAGTATGTCATGGAATACCTTCTGTCAATTTCTTATTAGACATGGCCATGTGAGCTTTCTCCTGATGTATTTCCCTCATGCAGGTAAACAAGATTCCAAAACCCAACTCAGCAGCTTGTACTAGGGGGTGAAATAGGTTTTGATCAATATGAATAAAAAATCATTATGTTAGGGATATACTTTAGGAAAGGGGTGGAGATCCTTTGATCTTGGGGCTACATGTGGTCTTTTAGGTTTTTGGGTGCAGTCTTTTGACTAAGTGCAAGTTTTACAGAACAAATCCTTTTATTAGGGGAATTTGTTCTGTGAAGTTTGGATTCAGTCAAAGGGCTGCACTTGAGGACCTAGAGGGCCACATGTGGCCTCAAGGCCTAAGGTTCCCTACCCCTGCTTTAGGATAATGAAATAATTTTGGTGCATAGATGACTCCTAAATAATTACAACAATTTCTTTTTAAAATTATTTTACTTTATTTGAAATGAATTATTACAGAATATTATTTCATTCTAGCTTTTCCACTGACCAAATATTGACCACTGACAATAACTCTAAGTTGACCTTTTCTACTTCTTTAGAGTTGACCTTGAATATTCTGAAGCACAAATGGAAATTAGTCAGACTTAAGATAACTGTTTAGGGCTTATGGAAATTGTTTTTCATGGCATAGTTCTGTTTTCATTGACTAGTCATAGTTAGCTGCCCAAATGTGTACATTTAGCCTCGTTTTTTTAACTACTGTCTACCAGCATCCAAAAAACAATAGATTTGAGAAGAGAATCGTAATTTTTCTGTATATTAATTATTTCTTTCTTATTTTGTAATGTGACTATTCCCCATCAGGAGTATCTCTTCCTGATATAATCACAGATTGAAACAAAAGATATAAATTATAAATTCCTATATTCTTTATCTAGCTCACTAAATACTGATTAACAATATTTCCCAATTAATAACTTACTTGTGGAGTCTACATAATATAATCCTAGGATTCTAAGTATTCACAGGAAACTATGTATTTAAGTAAACACACCTTATCCCTAATTTAAATACAATTTATCACTTATTGATAAATGTATACAGTCCCAGAGAATGCCAGAGAGGGGGGATATGCCCAAAAGTTCATAGCCTTCACATATATAGAAGAGCAGAGGATATTTAGTATTAATGCTGAGAAAACAATTAATGTATACCAGCCATTGTATGCAGTCCAAGTACTTTGTTACTATCATCTCTGTATTTTGGATAGAAATCTGACCATTCTAGTTATGATTCCTGAACTTACCTCATCAACAAACCCAAGTCCAGATTCTTCTTGTTTCCCAAGACTGACCTCTTGTATAATAACCCAGCTTCAAAATCAACCCTGTCATGGTTTAATGCAGGAACTTTGCCCTGTATCCCAATATGCAATCACCCTTCACCTACCAGTTCATAAGACTTTTTGCTCATTCATGCCTAATTGACAAAGGCTTGGGCTATGCCCTTAAAGCCTTCCTTCATCCAAGCATGTAAGTAGGCATGGAAAGCCTGGCATCTTCTCCTTAAGTGTTAAGGTCAGAGATAGTCATCCTTCAAGAACAGGCACTACTTTCTAAGCCCAGATGGTGTACTCTCAGACTGTAGGCTTTGAAAGGTGAAACAATAGGGCTCTGGCAGTACTTAGTAAATGCTTCTTGTCCTATACCAGCTTGATCTGCCCTCTCAAATTTTCTAATTGATTTGGTATGCCTAGAAGTGGCTGTTTCTAAAATTTTAAAGTTTTGGCCTTATAAACTCACCACTAATTGAGTAAAGATGCTTAAGATACTATGGAAATATTAGCTTACTATTATTACTATTAAAGGTGGACATTTTATTCAGGATCAAAGACAACTGGGATAATTTGAAAAATTCAAAACTGAACTCTAACAGAATTTCTGAGATCCATTAGAGACAAACTATAAACTGAAAAGTCTGGTAATAGTCATAGGGCAAATCTCTCTGTAGTAACTTCTGAGGCATAAATTAAGAATTAGCTTGGAAAAAGAGTACACTAATGAAAAAACTAATTGACCTCATTCACAATTAACTAAGGAGAAATTAAGTGATCATAGCTTTCCATAGGCTAATCTATTAAAACTTTAATTAAGGGTCATCTTCATTTATGCCTTTTGGGGACTTACCCCTGATAACTTCATATAATTCAATCTTGAGAAAACCACTACATGTGATACAGAATCCATAAGAACGTATGCAGGTAGGTGGGGAGTTGGCCTTAGCTAACTTCTTCATCCTGGGCAAGTGGGCTAAAGAATTGGTGGTGTCTATTTTTGGGCTCTGTAACATGGTCGACATTTTTCAGCAGTACAGGAAGGCCTTGTTCTAAGATTAGCTTAAACTGAGGTTAATCAGATAGCTAGATGACTTAATCTGTGTCATCATAAATAATACATAATAAATCTAAGAATTGAGCAATATTGATATTTCTCTATCTATATAACTTACAATCAGTTTAAGAAAAAAGCTAGTTTAGCCAGGAAATTATACTATAGGATTAATTATAAGATGCCATCAGATAAACACGGACCATTAAAAGGTAAGTTTCTGTCCTGAAATAATCAGCTTCCATTCATTCAAAGGACCTGTGATGTTTCTTGGCCTTTATTGGATACATAGTGAAGTTTTCATTATTATTATTGATAACCCTCCTTATTGGGCTCCTGAAAAATCTGAAGAACTACCTGTGGTCACTGCCCAATGAGGAAGCATTCTGAAAAGGAAGTAGGTATATCCCCCAAACATAACTTTGACTGGTATACCTTGCTTGTCATTCCTTTGTGATCAAAGAATTCAGTTAATGTACTAATTGGAGCCATTTTCCCTCAGGTTAACTTTCAGGCACCTTGGATTTCCATCCTAGCATATTCATTGCACAAAAACAATCTGTAACAGAGTTTAATTAAGCCAGCTGAGGAAGGGGAGTTACTGAGCAATTCACTGAAACTCTTCCATAAAATGAAAAGATTGGACTTGATGACCTTTAAATTTCTATCATTACTATTATTAAAAGTTTGACATAGTTCACATGACCAAAGACATCTAGGAGACACTGAAAAGTCCAATACTGAGATATATTTTTTTAAAAGTCCAATACTGAGGTATATTTATTAACATGTGATCCTATGACACCAAAATAAAACTAAGTCTGATCTTCTCATGGAAAGGCTTTCTTTTTAATGCACCCTTGAAGATAGCAGCTGAAATTTCCAGCAGGTACCTTGAGAACCTGAAACAAAGGAACAGAGAGAGTTTCAACACCTAAAGACCAATGTAGCACCATTCAGCAGGGCTACATGAGACTAGCAAAGACGACATGTCATGCTCACACACCCAACAGAGACCATGTCCAGCAGGAAGCAGAATTAATTGAAGATCATTATAGTATTAGCAGAATAAAATAGTTATCTTTTTGATATCAAAGGATTGAGTTTCTCCTATACTTGAGTGCCATGACCACACATATTTCCTACATGTATGGCCCTCATGTGTACACCCCTGTCACATTTCCAACATATGTCTCTCTCCAGGTATGGTTCCTTGGAATGCCCACTTTTCCTACTGCTGGCAAGTAAATTGGTGGGTGCATGTACTCAGGTATTAGAAAAATTATCTGTTTCTACTTTTCTTATTATGCTATTATATTAACTGATTTTTTTCCTTTAAACTAAATATATCCTCTCGTTGATTAGTAAAAACTAGACAAAACAAAACACTTTCTTGGGGACCACCATGTTTTGTTTTGCTTTTTTTCTTTACTGGATGCAGACCCAAAGATTACCTTGAATCTATGGAGGTTCTCAGGAGAGCCCATGTGTGAGAGGGAGTACTTGTGGTGTTATATACATATGTGTTCTCACCTACATGTACTTCCTGGGTGAATGGGGGAAATGGAAATGCCATTTCTCTGTCGTGATAAGCTAATGGCATGGATATATTGGGATGTACTTGTTAATAGAAGGTAAGCTTCTTTTTTTTAAAGCAATAAAGGAGTTAAGTAACTTGCTCAAGGTTATATGGCCAGGTGTTTCTGGGTAGGTGCTAAGTGTCTGAGCTCAGATTCGATCCCCAGGTCATCCCAACACTGGGGCCAGTGCTCTTACTTGCTGTACTATCTGACCGCCCCTATAATATAAGCTTCTTGATAGTAAAAACTATCTTGCTTTCAAATTTGTGTCCCCAGGCCTGGTTCAGTGCCTGACAACACAATAAATGCTTGTTGAACAGGAGGTAGCTAGGTGGAGCAGTGTATAGAATACTATTGTTGACAAGGATTATATTAGAAACAAATGAATATTTGGGAAATGAATAGCTAAGAAGATAGTGTTCTAGATGACTGAAGATATAGTAATAATGAACTTGGCTAGACATGGAGAACATCTAATTAAAACCAAGAAGAATATACATGCCTGTGTATTTGCAGTTCTGATCAAGATGGGTTCAAACTAAGAATAAGGAGGGAGGAAGAAAAAAAATGCTCAGAAAAATGGTTGAGCCAAATTCATTGGAAAATATCAGAGATGACATAGAAAGAACAGTGGATATGACAACTAATTCATAGCATCAGGCAACAGGGGTAGCAATGATGCCCATGGTTTCAGGTGCCTATATAGCAATTAGCAGAATGTGGAAAATAAAGTTAACTAGAATTCTCTTGATCACCTAATATTACACTCATAAGTATTTTCAAAGAGAATACCAGGAAAATAATTGCAATTCATTTGCCAACATCTGTGGCAAGGTATGAAGAGAAATTCTATCAAGTATCAATAAAACCCTCCAAATAAAATCAACATATGTGGTGATACTTTGTGACATCAATGCAAAGGTAAACAAGGATGGAAAAAAAATATATTGCAAAATATTTTTCAGGAATACCAAATTAAAGAGGCCAATGACTCACACCATATAAGAGCCTCATACCTATACATTTTTATTATTCTCTTTGTGTAAGCAATTAGAAGGTGATAGAAAGAATACCAAATAACATAGCTAAATTGAAATTAGCTTTAACATATAATAGTAAATGATTCACTACTGATTTAGGAGTGCATATTGAATCAGCTATCTGTGTGCAATAGGCCCTCAAATTTCTTAGAGCAAAGATAAGAATTAGTATAAACACAGGATAAAGAATTTTTAAAAACTAGAGAAAGGGTATGGCATTTAATTAAAACAATTTAAATCGAACCCATTTAAACAATGTATTGATGCTGTAAATGGGAAATGGATGGACAGGCATCAACCTATGTTAAATAATCCCATTTTTGTTTTCATCATTTCCAATTCTTTGTGATCCCATTTGGGGTTTTCTTGGCAAAGATACTGGAGTGGTCTGCCATTTCCTTCTCCAGCTCATTTTACAGATGACAAACTGAGGCAAAAAGAGTTAACTTGCCAGGATCACACATCTAGTAAGTGGGACTGGATTTGAACCCATGAAGATGAATCCTCCTGATTCCAAGTCCAGTATTCTATCCACTGTGCCACCGTTGCCCTGTGTAGATTGTTATCAAGAACTTTAAGGGGCTCTGGATCTCACTGAAGAGATCCTGAGGTGTTATGAGGTTCGATGCATTGAGTACAATATTTTTTTTACCTAGGACCATTTGAAGAGCCTCTCTCCCTACAGCAGAGGTTCCTAACTTGGTGTGTGTGTGTGTGTGTGTGTGTGTGTGTGTATCTGTATGTCTGTATGTTTGTATGTATGTGTGATAGACCACTTTGGTCAGCTAGTGATGCCTCATACTACCATGGCTTATTACCTACATTCATAATAGAAGGAAATACTTATTTCAACTAGAGGTTTGTGAAAATAAAGTGATAATTTTCTCTACCATCAAAGCAGCTGTTTTGTTCCAGACACTGTGCTCAGTGCTGGGGATGCAAAAAAAGGCTAAAAAAGGAGTCCTTGCTTTCAAGAATCTTACAATCTAATGAGAAAAGAACCCACAAAAGGATGCTGAAAAATTGAACTTGGGAGGAAGGGCGGGAGGAGGGAGGAGTCCAAAGGAACTGGGTAGGAAATGAAGAGACAGTTGTCCTGAGTACCCTCCTTAAATGAATGCCCTCTTCTTCCCGGGAAAAGCTCTCCACTCTGCCATCCAATAAGAGGGACCCCAGGGGGAAGAGAGTATTGATAAAGTGTGAGTTCCAGGTTTGAGGTGATTTTGCAGGATAACAAGGTTCCTGGGGTCAAAGGCAAAATTCAAAGAAATGTAACAGAAACGATAGGGTAGAAATGGTTGGATAAAGATTAGGGTGCTTGATCTCAGGGAGTTATCATTATACAATGAATAAAACAGTCCCTAATAACAAGGATCTTTAATTCAAACAGAGAAGATAACAGGTATGTACATATATATATATATATATATATATATAAAATTTGTGATGTGATAGGCTCGATGATTTCAGAAAAACATGGAAAGACTTGTACAAAATAATGAACAAAATAAGCGGAACCAAGAGAACATCGTATATAGTGACAGCAATATTGTTTTAAGAATAACTTTGATAAAATAAGTTATTTTGTCTAAGTGCCCAAATTAACTATAAAGGGCATATGAAGAAAGATGTTATCTGCATCCAGAGAAAGAACTGATAAATAGAAGAATTTATAGAATAATTTTGCACATATATACCTAATGTGTAGCCATCTCTATGGTTGGGAGAGGGAAGAAAACAAAAGAAAAATAAATTTACATGATAATTCTGTTGTATATTTGAAAGGAATAGCAAGTTTGTGCACAGTAGATTTGCAGTTTCACGTACAATCATATTTTTATTGTACTATGGAAATGTTTGTTTTATTCCATAAATTAAAAAAATTTTTTAAAGAATATATATTTATATACTTATACATGCACATACATATGTATATATACAGAAAGCAAATAAATACACAACAATTAAGTAAAAAGTAATTTTGTGGGGAGGTCCTGGAATTTGGGGGGAAATTAGGAAATCCTTCACTTAAAAAGAGGTGCCTGAACTACATCTTGAAGAAAGAGAGCAATTCTATGAGGCAGAGGTGGGAAAAGATTACATTCAATACAAGGGGAATATATAGTGCAAAGGCACAGAGATCAGATATATTGTGTCCCATGTGAAGAACATAGAGAAGACAAGTTTGACTAGATCACAGAATGCAGAAGGGGAGAGTACTATCCAATGAAGCCATAAAGAGACACTGAAGGCATGTTGTGGACAGCTTCTAAAGCATCCATACCCTGGAAGAGAAGAGTGTATATTTTATCCCAGAGGCAATAGGGAGATAGAGTTTGCTGAATAGGAGAATCACCTGGTCATATCTCTGCTTAAATAAAAATCACTTTGATACCATTGTGGGGAGTGAAATGGAAGGGGAGAGAGACTTAAGGGAAGGAAGTTGTTGCAGTGATCTAGGTAAGATATTATAAGAGACTAAACTAAGGAGATGACTGATGTTTTAAGTACAGGGAAAGGACTAGATGTGAAATTTGTTGGGTTATAAACCTAGAAGGCTACAAGAATAGTGGTGGTGTCTTTCACAGAAACAGGAAAGTTTGGAAGCAAGTAGGATACAGTGCAAAAGAAGAAATATGCAGTTGAGTGAACAAATAACCATTATTGGATCCTGAAAACTCTTCCTAGATTCCTTGTCCCATTTATCTCTGACTCTTCTATGTCTTGGACCTCTGCCAGAGTTCTTATTATAATTCCTGTACTTCCCTTGTAAGGAATCTCCGTATGACCTCCCCTTGTCTCACCAGACTAAACTTATCAGTAATATTTGACCCCATCTCAGCACACCTCATGAACATGCCTGATGCTCTTGAACTATGACTATGGTTCTAGTATTCATCTACAATAAAATAACATGATTTATATTAGACCTCTAAATTGTCCTTCTTTGTACAATTATCTTTCCAAGATAGAAGTTCTTGATATAAATTAAACTTGATCGACAATTTGACCTTTGGAACATAATTCTTCCTACCTTTTTCACTTTTTTTCCAGTTCATCTTTTAATTTTTTTTGAAAAATTCCTGATATTACAGAACTAAACTGAAATGTATTAATATTCCACTCTTACATTTCAATGAAAAAAACAGAAAAAAAATTCATGAGGCCCCCCCCAAAAAAAACCCCAAACAAAAACAAAACAGGGAGAAGCTTATAAAACTAAATATGGTTCTCAGCATTAATGGCTGAACAGAGAAAGGAATTAAAATGCTGTAATTAAAAAAATCATGAGTGGATTATAAAAGTTGTGTAGAAACTGAAAATTTACAAACTATTTAAAACCTGGGACCACTGACTGTTCAGAAACTACAGAGATGGATCATGGGTGGTGAACAGCATAAGGAGGTTATGGGTGATTCTGCATTGTTCTAGCTGCTCCCAACACCACCTGTCTCCAAGGAAAGCCTGACATTGATTAGATACTGGGCCAGGCTAATGCTGGCAGCAGATCCAGTGATGGTCACCTGCCTATTAGTAGATCCTTCCACTGGATTGACAGTTTTGATCTGAGCCCCAGACATCTGACGAATCTCATTGATTTTGGCACCTTGACACCCAATTTGTGTTTTCTTTTTTTTTTTTTTTTTTACAATATGGAAATTCAAAATACCCTTGTGGATAATAACTGGTAATATGGTTTGTGTGGATTCACTTCTCGCTGGAAACATCCTCCGAATATGAAAAAAACTATGTGTTGCTAAATCTCCATGTGCAGCCAGTAATTATGTTTCAAGTCTCCTATTTGAAAGGAAAATCATCAGAACTCTAGATATCACATTATCTTAACAAATTTCTGTGCATCCCTTCCCTTGGGATGAGGGATTGAGACAAGTAACTGAATATAAAACAAAAAGTCCTAAGTCAAATCTGTGACATATCAGACATGTCATCATCATTTCTCAGAAGTTGTTTATTTTGACTTACCCTGTATTCAAGCTCTGGAGCAATTCGGAATTGGACTAGGACTCACACATAGACACCTGGAAAATGTAGATAATGCTACAAGATCTCCTGATTGCCTAACCCAGGGAGCTGTCCAGCAGGCACCATAGAAAACAAATAGCAGAAGATAATACAATGGAACACCAGACCACCCAAGCCAAGCTGCTGTACTCCTGCTCTAAGCATTTCAAAGTCATTCACTCACACATGTTCACTGTGAATAGCACCATAGCTTGGCTAGTTTGCCATGTTTATTATATTAGTCTTTTTATCCAATGCTGATTCACTCAAATACTCTTTCCCTCTACCCTAAACCTAGCATAAGATTTAGGTGCAGGCCGTAAGTTCAAAATGAATCAAGATTTATGTGATGAGAGAGGGGACAAAAGAACTAATATAAATTTAGGCTACACTAAGTACAGTGCAAAGGATATTGGAGGGAAAAGGATCCCTGGACTCTGCATGACTTGTGTATTTCATTTTGTTCTATGGGATCTTGAGGGAGCACAAAGTCAAACTTGAGGGTGTTCTGAGGAGGTATGATGAAAAGACAAATCAAGCGAAACAAGAAATCAGTCGAAGCAAAGATTTACGTGAATAATATCTACCTTGGAGTATTTGAAGAGATATTATATGAAACAGAGATAGACTTGTTCTAAACAGAAACAGATTTGTTCTATTTATCTCCAGTGTATATTGTAAAAAAAACAGTGTTGTCCCTCCCCCAGCATTGCTAGTTCTAGTGCCTTCTCTCAGACTGATATCTTACACTCTCTACATCTTAATGTACAGAGTCATCCACATGTTTCTCCCGTATCAAAATGTGAGCTACCTGAGGACAGGGACGGTATGTTTGCCTTTTTTTGTATCCCCAGTGCTTAGTATAATACTTTGCACATAATAAATGTTTAATAAAAAAAAATGTTGTTGGATAATTGGATAGAAGTTTCAGGGATAAAAACCTAGGCTTGAAATTGGGAAAACACTTCTTCATAATACATAGGTTATCTATATGTAGAAATTCCCAGTGCCTTGGGAGATTGTGAGATCTTTGAGGTCTTAAAGATATTAGAGTAGAGGTTAATTGGTCACTTGTCAGTCATATCATACTGGGGATCATTGTTCAGGCATAGGATTCTATGGTTCTGAAAGTCCATCTGCCTATGCAGTCCCAGCTGTACTGGTATTCCCCAACCCACTCACTGACAAGATAATCAAATTAGAGCAATTAATACACATACATAATACATATACATGCATACATACATATACTATATATATATATATATATATATATATATATATGGAAAGAGACAGAGACAGAGAAAAAGCACTTAGAATAAGTAAGGCAAAAAATCCTACAGGACTTAGATTGCAAATATTTTAATTTACCCTCTAATCATTGAGAAGTAGATAAAAATAATATATATGAGAATGTGTGCATATATATGTATATATATATATATATCTTTGAGAGCTTTGCTGTAACTATATTTTAAACATTAAATTCTTTTTTTAAAAAAGTCACATATTGATCTCAATAGTAATGACCTTCCTGAGAGATTGGATGATGTCACAATTTTCTTCTAAATAGTCATGTTTAATTAGGTCTAACCTAAGGAAGAAATCTCAAATTTAGTAGAGAAGACTGCAGTATTGATGTTATTAATGGATATTCTAATCAATTTATTTCTTTTTCATCAAAACAAAGAGATGCATCATGGCATAGTAGATAAAGAGTTGGCTTGAAACCAGCAATACCTGGGTTCAAGCTTTGTGACCTTGTGTGAGGTCACTTAACCGTGAAGTGTACTAGAAAACTCTAGGAATATAACTCACAGAGAAGGTGTTGAACTGCATTGGTATAAAGTGAGTTTCCTCACCTAGAATTTTTCAGTATCAACATCACTGGTTCAATTCCTATCTCTATCCCTATCCCAGTTTCATCAAAACAAATATTCACAGCCCAAATTAGAAAGTAAAAGTAAATTAATTGCAAAGACTGAATCTAGACATGGCTGCAAAGATGGTTTTCTTTCTAAAGAGATTTGTAGAGACCACAACTCATTTTCCTTTTTTTTTTCTTTTTGGAGGGCAATTGGGGTTGTGACTTGCCCAAGGTCATAAGACTAGTTTTTGTGTTAAGTGTCAGAGGCCGGATTTGAAATCAGGTCCTCCAGACTCCAGCGCCAGTGCTCTTACTCACTGTGCCACCTAGCCACCCCTATTTTCCTTTTTTTTAAAGGGATTTTCACACTGTAGTTTGCAGGACTCATTTTATAGAAAATTAACTGTGATGTGTGGATGTCACTGAGCAATGTTTGTCCATTAGAGCCTCTGTGGGTGATGAACAGATCATTCTTATTTCACTGAAAATGATAAACATCAGTCCATTTATTCATGCCTACCATGAAACAGTTTCAGTAAAGTTGAAACTATTTTCCATGTTTTCATCCTTAATACTTTCTTTTCATTATGATCTTTTTAAAAATTTGCTTTCCTTTTCTAAAATGCCGGTGGTCCTTCCTCATTACTAGATTGTTATCTTACACCACAATCATTGTTAGGGGCATGAGAAAAATGAGAACTGATTTTAGTGTAAGATAGAGATTTAACAAAAAAATGCAGAAGCAGCTGCAGAGCAAATTGTGGACATTTCTCCACCCTCAGAATCTTTTCAGTCGGATATCAAATTACAGAAATTACACTCAGTACAAAACTCCTATAGGCTCATTGGTCCAAAAGCAGAGACTTTACAGCACATTAACTCTTTATATGCCACCATGATCACATATTTGAGATCTCATTCCAGAGATCATTAATAACATTGGTATTTTCCCTATTGAATTGAATACATTTATTTCATAGTCACATAATTTCAGAGTGGTAAAATACTTCAGTAGACACCTCATTTAACTCAGACTTGAGAACTAATTCCCTCTACAACATATATGGTAAGTAAAGACAGCCTTTTGCTTAAACACTTCCAATGAGGGGGATCCATTCCCTTCCATGATAGCATATTATACTTTGGGATATATTTAATTATTAGAAAGGTTTTCTATGTATTAAACTAAAATTTACTTGTAAATACCACCCATTGCTCCTAGTCCTGACATCTGTAGTCAAGCAGAACAAGTTTAATCCTTCTTTCAAGTGGCAGTTCTTCAAATATTTGCCGATGGCTATCATGATTCACAAATTCTTTTCTTTTCCAGCTAGGGTCCCCAGTTCTTTTAACCAATCCTCATATGACATGAACTCAAGACCCTTCACCCCTCTGATTGCCCCATTCTGCACATTCTCTAGCTCAGGGATTCTTAACTTTTTCATGTCATCGATTCTTTTAGGAATTCTGGTGAAACCTATGGACCTTTTCTCAGAATAATGTTATTAAACGCATAAAATAAAATACATAGGGTTATAAAGCAACCAAGTATATTGGAATGAAGTTATTAAAATATTAAATAAAACAAAGGGTCCTTCGCTGAAGAATCCCTGCGTCTGGCTCATCAATGTCCCTTCTAAAATGTGGCATGTGAACATGATGCTTTAATTCTACTTTCACTAGTAAAGACTATGGGTTTTATTTACCTCCTTGGTTTTGGAATCTCTGCTTCAGTTAATGCAACATTAGATACATTAGCATTTTGTATTAATTACAGAAACAGTGCCATATTCCACTATTGACTCCTTAATATATGTTGATATGAATTAAGAGTGAGAATGCATAGGTATCATGCATGAGGGGCTTACCCATAGAGTATATGTATGTAGGGAAAACTTACATCTTGTTTGTCTTTCATTTTCAAAGAGGATCAATGACATCATGGGGTGATATCTTGACTTGTTTGTGAGCTGGATTTAAATGAGTCAGAGTTGCACAATGTCAGCCTCACTTTCTCTTCTAGAGTCATTGAAGTCCAGTGGCAAGACAAAAATCAAGATGACTGGTAGATGACTGTGATGTTTTCAATACCTGACCAAGTGTTAAGTGTTCCACAGCACCTGCTTCAGCCACCTTCATGGATGCTGGAACAAATTGTTCCCAGCCCATTCTGTTGGAGTGCTTGGGTAGACATCCCCTTAACTCACCAATGGGTTTAAGGTTCATCAGTCACACTCAACCTAGTTTAGCCTGTCTATCAAGACAGCTATATCAAGGTGTGGCCACTGCACATACTACAGCTTCTTGGAGCTACAGGCTAGAGCTGAGTGCCAAGTAGACATGAAAGGTGGATGAGCAGCCCTGAAAAGGAAGTCAGGAAGATATCTTCCTGAGTTCAAATGCAATCTCAGACACTTACTAGCTGTGTGACCTTGGGCAAGTCACTTGACCCTCTTTGCCTTAGTTTTCTCATCTGCAAAGTGAGCTGGAGAAGGAAGTGGCAAACCACTCCAGTATCTTGGTCAAGAATCTTTCCTAAATGGCGTCACAACGAATTGGGCATGATTGAAAAAAGACTGAATATGTCATCCAACTCAAATCTGCAATGCTCCAAGACTCCTAATATCTTTTGACAATGTCATCATATTGCTCTTACTGGGCTTACTTTTCACTGGTTACAGTCTTTATACTGTGCATCTTACTCCCCTAGGCTAACTGGGTCTTCTCTGTCTTGGATTCAGCATTTTTATGAAAAATGTTCTATGGAGTCTGCTGAGTCTCATTGTCTTTAAAGGGTAAAGCTCCCTGCTACTATTTTCTGTGCTCCTCCGTTCAGAGCTGTCCAAATCAAAGTCATTTAAGTTTCAGTGTAGCAGGGTTATTACACAAATGTACAATAAGTACATATGCATATATGTGCATATACATATAGAGAGATATAGATACATACATACATATAGATACATGTTCTTGATCAAGGGTAGGTTGACAGGTTCTTAACCATAGCTACTACAGCTAACAAGCCAGATAGTGTGTCCCCAGGCTTAGACTGGGTCTTTCCTTTTGTCTTTCACCTTGGTAGAAGTAGGGATGTACTAGCAAATGTTTAACTACTTGCTCTGTGCAACGCTTACATAATTTTAAGTTTAATCCACATTATTAGTATTGTTTGTCTCCATCACTTTCTGGAGTAGATAATCAACACAATAATAAGTCAAGTCCTTTATTGGAAATTGGAATTTGAAATTAAATGGTCAATTTCTAATGTATAAAAGCTCTCACTGAAAATATAACCATCTTCCCCAAATGGTTTATGTTGGTTCCAGAACACTCTTGAGGGAAAGTGAGTTGCCTATTACAGATGGCCGTCTACCTTAGAGTTCTGACATTCTAACATGTTCCTAAGATCCAAGTATGTTGCGCTCATCTCACAACTAGCTGGATAAAAGGTTGTTTCATTTTTAATCCCCAAAGGGTGAGATTTATCATGCTTTCTACAATTCTGTTATTCAATTTTGAGTCAGTCCATCATACTCTACTCTTCTTAATATTTTGTGTCTTACAAAGTAGTAGCAAAGTTTAAAAATTCTGGTGACATGGAGCTGGAATCCAGTGGGACTGAGCTAACTCATTCCAACTCTGTCACTAACCATGAATCCTTTCAGGCGTGATGCGCATATTTATACTCATGCTGAGGCAAATAGAGCCAATAAGTATTTGTTAAACACTTACTATGTGACAGGCACTGTGGAGAAATTTTATAGATATAGGAAAACAAAAACAAAACCCCAAAAAGCAGAGTCGCTCATTTTTGTTCACTAGAAACGTGTTCTAGCAAGGACGGTGAGAAATAAGGGCAACATGCCTGCTTTATAAACTTTCTGTGTTATCAGGAGAACTATATACTGTGAAGGAGATGGTGCTGATACTGGTGATATATTTATGTAACACTTTATAATTTATGAAACATTTAGCTCACAACAACCTTTTGATATATGTAGAGGGGTCAGTACTTTTATCCCTAGTTTAAAGTTGAGAAAACTGAGCTTCAGGGGAAAAAAAAATATATATATATACATATATATATGTATATATATGTATATATATGTATATATATGTGTATATATGTGTATATATATATTTGGTTGGGCCATGGGACAGCAAAGCATTTTATTAGGGCAAGCTAGGAAGCAACAAACAAATACTAAATAAATGCCTGCCATTTTCCAGGCCCTATGCTTAGCATTGGAGGTATAAATATAAGCAAAGAGAAAGATAGCCCTTGCTCTCAAGGAGCTCACATTCTAAGGGGGGAAGAAAACATATAAAAGGGATGTGAGAAGCAGTGTACTGTGGCATTAGCACTATTTGCAGCTGCGGTGGAGGTGTAAGACCAATAATGCCAGCACACAGGAGGGCTGCTAGCACAGATTCTTTGATCTGCTTTTCCAAAGGAAAGACAACTTTAAAGGGGTCAACAATCTTACTTTAATGACAGATAAGTAGAAAGAAGTGCGTATTGAAGAAAGAATTCAATAGACAGGACTCCAACTGTCTAAACAGAATAATACAACGACCTATATGCACCACTAGACTGGGACAGCACCAACATCTGAGTAGTCAAGGGGCTCTTAACAGACATCTACTTAGAATCCTGTCCATGGAATCAAAAGGTTCTTCTCATGAGCGAGCCCCCCAAATAAAATACCAACCACCCAGTATATCTAATTTTCAACTCATAGGCTTGTTATGTATAAAAATTCCAGAGGAAACACAAACACTCCAAAGGTAGAAGAGGCAAGCTTATTTATTATTCTACAATTCTTGCAAGGATTGGGTGTGTTGCCTACTCAGCAACACACACCAGAGGCAAAAGCTAGGCAGTTTAAATCCCCTGTCCCCAAAAAGTGAAGTCCTTCCCTCATTTCCTCCTTGGCTGAGTACTTTGAAATGCATAACTTCCCGACACACCTAATTCATGTTCCCCCTTCCCATGATACCTCCTCCCTCCACATATATCACATGTGCATTAAAATGAGCCTTAGCTGGGGGAGGAGGGGCAGGGGAAAGAGAGATAATATTCATAAAGCAATTAAGCATGAATACTTAGAGCCCGACTGACCTACTTACCCTATCTTAAACACAGACCCAGTCAAGACTAGTTCCCCCCCCCCATTCTAGGAATTGTTTTTGCAAAAAATCCCCTTTATTCTCAGCAAAAAGTCCCCTAACCAGTAAGAGGTGTTGCTGCAAAAAGCCCCCTATCTAGAACTGGTTTTGCAAAAATTGACTAGTCCTTTAAAAGAAGAAGACCCACTTTCCTACACCTGTGTGGAAACTATATCTATATCTATATCTATATATAATATATATATACATATATATATATATATATTTAATATTTCACAGGCTCAGAGCCAGAAGGCATCACAACCCTCATTACTCAGTGCCTTATTAGCTTAGTACCAAAAGGTGTGAAAGCCTTCCTACAAGCAAGGCTCCCCCTAAGCAAGCTCCTCCTTATGTAACTTCCTCCCTCAAAAGGCTCTATGTAGGGGCGGCCAGGTAGCACAGCGAGTAAGAGCACTGGCTCCAGTGTTGAGAAGACCTGGAGATCGAATCCCGGGCTCAGACACTTAACACCCAGCCAGAAACACCTGGCCGTGTAACCTTGAGCAAGTTACTTAACCCTGATTGCTTTAAAAAAAAAAAGGCTCTATGTGACTCAGGATGTATCACAGCTGTGAATGAAATGTCTGTGTACCTTTAGACCTGGAAACATTGCTCCTGTTCCATGAGAAAAGGGGACACGTGGTTACACAGGCCTATTAATGAACAGGGAAGATATTCCTATTATTCCATTACAGGTACACAGAGGCATGGTGGCAAAGTTCAGAGAGCTAAAAGCATAGGAGCAAGGTGGTAGTGGTGGTTTTTGAGAGGAGGCAAGGGAATGAAGCATGACTATTACAGGCTTGTCCCCAAAATGGGGGCCACAGAATCTCAGTAAAGGGAGAGGGGTGATGGTGGCATGAAGGAAGGGTATTCCAGGTTTAGAAGGTGGTGGTGGGGGGAAATGAGGGAATTAAGTTTTAATGTTTACTTTTGGGGGGGAGGAGGGAGGCAAGACAATTAGAGTTAAGTGACTTGCCCAAGGTCATACAGCTAGTGTCAAGTGTTTGAATTCACATCTTCCTGACTCCAGGGCCAGTGCTCTATTCACTGTGCCACCTAGATGCCCCTAATGTGTATTCTTAAAGATCATGAAAAATAAATTATTACAAAATAAATTGGATCACAGTATTTCAATAAGATTGTACTTATAACGTGTGTAGAATTATCATCCTAAATCAGTATGTGAGGACAGTTGTACAGCTGTAAATCTATACTCAAAGATTTATGTGCTTAATGAAATCTTTTCCAGTGGAATATTAATTTTTTTACATGAAGCAGGTGTTTTCCCATAGAAAATGATAGAACAAGAAAAAATAGATAAAATCTGAGAAAAATATAAGAAAAGGGGATGAGAAGACAACAGAGGAACTAAACTTAAATGTATCTTTAAAATAAATTAGAAATAATTTATAGTTTGTTTTATATACATTGATTTTATACTTTATTTGAATATTTTGTTAATACTAAATATATAAATACATTTATTTTATATTTATAAAAACAAATTTAAGAATAAAATAAATATAAAAATATAATTTATATATAAATATATGTAATTTATATTTAAATATAAAATAAATATAAAACATATTTAAGAATAAAATATATTTTCAGAAAAGAATGAAGAAATATGTAGATGTTTTATATTTTCTATCCTATTTAAAAAAAAACTCTTAGGAATTTAGTTGTAGGGGACAGGTTGCCATATCCCTATTTGTTGGCCTCTACTATTCCATTTCCATAGAGATTTGGGTTCTAGCCATCTGGCTGATATGTATTAACATAAAGAAGAGAAAAAGTTACCTTTGGTATGAATAAGATATGAATGATATGCTAACTATAAATACAGTACTGTATTCAAAAGTACATTTTTATAGACACAGTTTTAAATAAATGTAAAATTCTTACATGCATCAATGCTTCTAAAATTAATATTTTATAAATACCTAACTTTGTAAGGATAAATGGTTATACATTTTTCACAAGTTTACAAATTAAAAGAGTAATGCTAATAATTTTAATCTTTTCTCATAATTATATTTATTGTCTACCTCTTCTTACGTGTAATACTTACTTCAAAATAGATAATAAAATTATACCATTTTATTTTTGAAATGTGGGAAGTATTTCAGTAGTTTTTAAGCAAATGTATTGAACATTTAAAAATGATGAACTAAATATTCCCTAGTGCTGAAAATAATCTCTAGTGAGTTAGTTATTAGACTGGTATGATAATTTTTTAGCCACTAGGGTACTGTTGCTCTGCAGTAAAAGACTCTCTAATGGCCAAGAACAATTAATGTGCTTCCTCCTTAAAGGGAAGATTCCTTCTGGGGAATTACTTCAGCCCTGGGATTCAGGAGTCCTATTTGCTTTAACATATTCAGCCAGTTGGTAAAGCTATTTCTTGATTGCAAGATTGGTACATTTGGCATCCATGCTAAGTCCTTTAGGCTACTAGAGTACTATTTAAGAAGTCAAAGTTTATTAATAAATTTAATTATAGGCATATACTGTGTAACATTGGTTCTAGTCAATGTTTTTTCACTATGTCATTAATGTATTAAAATCAGACCCCACCAAAATGTTTTTTTTAAGTTAAGCCATATTATAACATTATTCTGCCAACATTCTGAATTTACACATATCTTAGCCCTGAAAAGGTTTATTCCTCTGAATTCTACAGATAATAAATTAAAGTTTAGAAATGGAACCAAGAATCAAGTACATACTATGTCCCAGGCACTCTGAGGATACAGAGGAAGGCAAAAAAAAGGCACCCCTTCCCTGAAAGCGATTAAAGTCTGGCCAGGGTAGACAACATAAATGAATACAGGTATATGTGTGTATCCACATCCATATCCATATCCACATCCATATCCATGTACACATACATATGCATATGCACATACATACACATACACGTATAGCTCCTAATCTCCCTGCTGACCTCCACTCTCACCTCTCTGACTGCCTATTAGACATTTCTAACTGTATGTCTTACAAGCATCTTAAACTCAACATACCCCAAACTGAACTCTATTCCCTTAAACCTGGTTCATTCACAAATTTCCCCATTACTGTTGAGGGCACCATGTCCTCCCAGTTCCTCAGGCTCACAATAAAGGTATCATCCTTGACTCTTCACCATCTCTCAGCCCCTATATTCATTCAATCTCTTGCCAGGGCCTGTCAATTTCACCTTTGTTCATCTCTCAAATATGCCTCCTTTTCTTTTCTGGCATTGTCACTGCTCTCGTGCAGGCCTTTACCTCGTACCTAGCCAACTGGTGAGTCTGCCTATCCCAAGTGTCTCCCTTCAAGTGTAGTCCATCTTCCATCCAGCTGCCAAAATGATTTTCCTAAAACACAGGTCTGATCATATCATTCCTCTACTCAATAACTCCAGCGGTTCCTTATCAGCTCCAGCATCAAATATAAAATTTTCTGCTTGGCATTCAAAGCCCTTCATAACCTACTTCTCCCCCTACCCCAACCTTTTCTGTCTTCTTGCACCTTACATACTTCACCCATGCAGAGCAAACCTACTCTTTGATCCAGTGGTGCTGGTCTCCTAGCTGTCCCTCAAATACAATACCCCTATCTCTCAGCTCTGACATTTTCTCTGGCTGTCCCTCATTGCCTGGAATTTTCCCCTATTCACCTCTGCCTCTTGGCTTCCCTGACTTCCTTCAAGTCCCACCTGAAAGTCTCCCTTCTACAAGGAAGCTTTCCCCAACCGTTTTTAATTCTAGTGCCTTCCTGCTGTTGTATCTTCCACTTACCCTCTATATAGCTCATTCCTGCAGAGTTGTCTTCATGTTGTCTCCCCCATTAGACTATGAACTCCTTGAGGGCAGGTACTTTTTCCTTTCTTTGTCTCACCAGCACTTAGCACATGACAGGTTCATTAGATGATTAGTGTTGTCTGACAGGTGTTTACAAATTATATACAAAGCAATTTTGGGGAAAACACTAGCAGCTGGGGAAATTAGGAGAGACTTCATGTAGGAAGGGGACACTTGGAAGTTAGTTTTGAAGGGTACAAGTTACTTTGAGAGACAAATATGAAGGAGTACATTTCGGGGTGGGGTTGCCAATCTATTCAAAGGCATAGAGGTAAGAAAGGGAGAGCAACGTGTGAGGGGCAGCAGACAGGTTAGTCTGGCAGTGTGTATAGAGAGGAGTAAAGGGCCACGAGGCTGGAAAGGTGGGTCAAGGTCAGGTTGTGATGGGCTTTAAATGCCTGACAGAGGAGCTGATATTTGATCCTGGATGTAAAGGGAACCATTAAAGATTGTAAGACTTGTTCTTTCATGATTGTTTTTGTTGAAAAACCAGTAGGCAGGTTCAATAAAGAACTATAAATCTTCTGTGTCTCAGTTTGTGTTATCTGTCATTTATAACATTTTTTTCTCTATGAAACTAGCTGAACCCTATAGATGTTTTATGTCATCTAATAGTGTGTTTCTATGGAACCAATCAACTATGTTAGGTGTAATTTGCCCATAAGAACTCAATTCAGCCCTTCCCCCTTGGGGTCACTGGATCTATGCACACACACACACACACACACACACACACACACACACATACACACACACTGAGGAGAGGGAGGAGGAAAGATATCGATGTCTATGAAGCATCTAAAGTTTCTTTCATTGGGTTGGTACTTAAGTTGGCATAGAAAGTTTTCTGAAATGGGATTCAAATATTATTGTTGTTTAGTTGTTTCTGTTGTGTCCAATTTTTCATGATCCCATTTGGGGTTTTCTTGGCAAAGAATACTGGAGGTGTTTGCCATTTCCTTCTCCAGTTCATTTTACAGATATGAAATTTAGGCAAACAGGGTTAAGTGACTTGTCCAGGGTAACACAGGTACTAAGTGTCTGAGGCTGGATTTGAACTCAGATCTTCCTGACTCCAAGCTCTACCTACTTGGGCACCTTGTTGCCTCATTCAAATATACCAGAATACATGGAGCACAAAGTATCTCAAATTGTAATGATCATGCAATTATCAGTGAGTTTCATATACTATTCAAGATCCACATTATAAAATAATATATTTTATTACATTTTCCTTTTTAGTTCACTAATAGTCTTCCTGATTATGAACTGATCTCTTCCTTAGCTGTGGACTGCTAAAGTTCTACTTGATGACAATACTCAAATGTCAGTGGACCATGTCCAATTCAAGTTGGATGGAATATGAGGGAAACTCTATGCTCATAAGTTACGGTGAGTTGCTGGTCCATGTTGAGGGCAGATAATGGTTTAATTTTTGTCTTTTTAATCTCAGGTCCCCACACAGTGGATCTCCTTTGTCTGTAGGAGATATTAAATAAGTACTTGCTGATTGAAAGTGGAAAGTTGTCTGTAGCTCTGACTAGGAAAAATGTAGCAGTTGATTCATGGGACAGAGGTAGTATTAGAAACATCTGCAATGGCCAAGGATAAGGGACGTAGTCCACAAGTATATCTGGCCCTAGTGACAAAATAAGAGCATCTTTTCCCCTGACTCCAGAGAGATACAGGGGGTGCTCATGAAAGACATGGAAATTCAGCATTTAGAATTCTAGTATGTTAGTGCTAGATGGGGCAGCTGGGTGGTGCAATGGATAGAACACTGAGTTTGGAATCAGGAAGACTGGAGTTCAAATTCAGCCTCAGACATTATTTGTTTGATCTTAGGCAAGTCACTCAACCCTAATTTGCCTCAGTTTCTTTATCTGTAAAATGAGTTGGAAAATGGAAATGTCAAACACTCCAGTATCTTTGCCAAGAAACCACCAAATGGAGTTATGAAGAGTCAGACATGACTGAAACAATTGAAGAAAAACTTCAGAGCTAGAAGAGGCCTTAAAGAAAACTGAATTCAACTCCCAGTTTACGTATGGGGAAACCAAGGAAAAGAGAAATTGAGTGGCTTTCTTAATTATTTAGTAGCAAAGCCAGAACTAGAAAATGTTTCCTGACTTTCAGTGAAGTACACTTTTCCCATTCTACTGCATTACCTCTATTTAGTCTGTCATCCTTCATAGCTCTCAATCATGATTTTCCAAAATAGGACAGTCTTACAAGGAAAAGTCATGTTGTGGGTTCTGACATCAATGAGCTGGGACAGAGTTCACAGAAACTTATCTGACACTAAAGATAAATACAAGGCTATAATTGTGGTTTTGTCCCCACATCTAGTTGACTAGGGTGATGGTTACAGAGACAGGAAAAGAGAGTTTAGGGTCACATTACAGATTTAAAATATATATTGGGCCAGACTTAGGATTTTATCAGCGTAGAGGACTTCTGGTGTCTTCACCAAAGCAAAGCAGCAGTGTGTCAGCTTAGAGACTTGCCTATGAGCACTAAAAGGGTGTGACTTCCCTTCTTCCACTACAGTAGAGAAAGGTCTTCCTGACCCCAGTGTTCTGATCCCTATGCCTATTGGTCTCTTAGTATGTGTTGCCCACCATATTTGGTACTGAGAAATACCTCTTCTGGTGGTGATGGTGGTGTGATTTATTTGTGTATGACAGAAATAAAATGGCTGTGACAAATTGTCACGGTGCCTTGTACACAAAAGTGCTTAATAAACGTTTTTAAAAATTCATTTTTTCATATGCAGTCTCTTCTGCACTACATGCAGGCAGACCAAAGATGGATGTTTTTGTTTGAAGGCCCTAGCACTCTTTTCAGGGCAAACTCACAGTTTGAGGCTCCCTCACATAACCTCACAAGTTGTTTGATGACTTTGCACAAAAGGACCATTTGTGATTCCTGTGGTGCCTCTTGGCAATCCACGTTTGTTGATTCTATTTGTCAAGCAAGGGCTTTCACATTGCTTATTTTCCTTCTGTGTTTGCCCTAAGAGGATTCCTCGTGCTTGCCCCACTGGGGACTGTAATCTCCAACTCATCCCAAAGCAACTGCTTAGATATGCTTTTAACAGAGGTTGCATGACATGGTAGGAACGGAACTGGATTTGGAGTTGGAAGACATAGGTTCAAGGCCCAGATGTATGACCTTTGGCAAATCACTTATCTCTGTAAGGCCTCAGCTTCTCAACTTCAAAACAGAGATGATGATATTTGTAGTATTTACTACAAGCAACGTTATGTTGACATGAAAGGAAATTATTAGAAATGATTTCTAGCTGTGTGAGCACAGCCAAGCCAGGAAACTTCCCTGAGACTTACTTTCCTGATTCTAAAGATGGGAATAATAATCCTTAGACTACCTACCTCACAGGGTTGTTGTGAAAAGAACACTTTCAAAATCCTGAAGTACCATATAAATGTGAGTCGTACAGCAAATGTGCCACACAAGCCCTTCTGGATTACATGATTTGGTACCAATTTACCATTTCAGTCTTCTTTCTCTCCATTCTCTTACACCAAGCTTTCATCACTGTTCCTCAAATATGACATGTAATTTCTGGTTTATTTTTGCCCCACCTGTTTCCCCTGGCTATAATGCCCTACTCTCTTCTTTCCATTTGATGAAATCTCACCTTTCTGACAAGATCAAGTTTAAGGCAGTTTCTTCACAAAGTCATCTTTTCAAGAAGCATTTCTTAGTTGCTTTAGGCTTTGGTCATCACTCCTTCTCTGAATTTCTGTACTGAAATATCTGTATCACTTCCAATTGAGCCTAAACTATCTTGTATTGATATTAATCTTTTAAAAATTTCTTTCTTCTGGTTACATTTTAAGTTCTGAATTGTTTCCTCCCTCCCCACTCTGCACTAGAGAAGGCCACCATTTGATCCAGATTTATAAATATATGCAAAACCATTCTATAAGTAGTTCTATTTGTCATTTTTTTCCTCTGGAGGTGGATTGTATCTTCCTTCATATGTCCTTTATAATTGATCTGAGTATTTTGTAGCATTCAAAATAACTTGGTTGTTCAAAATTATTCTTCGAACAATAATGCTGTTACTGTATACAAAATTCTCCTGGTTCTGCTCAATTTTCATTACTTCACGCAAGTCTTTCCATGTTTTTCTAAGATTAGCCAGTTCATCATTTCTTACAGTGCAGTAGAATTCCATCGTAATCATATACCATAGCTCATCAGCCATTCCCCAGTTGATGGGCATCCCTACAAATTCCAGTTCTTTGCCACCACAAAGAGTGCTGCTATAAATATTTTAGAACATATATGTTCTTTTCCTTTTTCCTCAATCACCTTGGGAAGCAGACCAACAGTGGTATCCCTTGGTCAAAGGGCCTACTCTTTAGGTATATTTGTCTTTTAAAGCATTTTGAAGACCTTAAAATTCTAAGTGATGATGATGATGATGATATGTCTTGCTGAAGGAGCCTATTGTCTTAGATGAATCACTAGGTTTGGAATGAGGTAGACTTAACTTCAAAATATGATTCTGCATCTTACTAACTAGCTATCAAACACTTGAAAGTCACTTAACATCTAAGTGCTTTTGGCAATTCCCTAGGTCTTATCTATAAGGTCACAGACTGGTCCCAATATGTATTGCTGGAAAGAGTTGTCACAGTGGGAGTCCCCCAAGAAGAGGCAGGGGGGAGGCAGAGAGACATGGAGAGAGAGACAGAGATGCTGCCCTCAAGGACCTTACATTCTAATTCAGAAGGCCAGCACATAGAGAGGTTAACAAGTTGAAAGAAGTGTTTTAGAAGAAGATGGAAGACTGGATTAAGTGAGCTCTAGTTCCCTTCCAACTCTAATATTCTGTGATCCCATGACTCCTTATAACAAGAGAAAAATAAGTGTAAATAACGGACCATATACTTCATACAAAGAAATTCCATCCTATTTAGAGTACTTAAGAAATGAATGCAGAAAACAGTGAGTTTTTAAAGAGAGCTATAACAATAAAGCATCTCCACCTCTCATAAAATACCATATTTAAAAATGATTCCAATTTATTATTTTTTGACCTTGGTAGGCAGAACTATTTTTTGTGAGTTGTTCTGGATGCTGAGAAATATAAAGTTGTGGTACCAATGAACTTTTTGTTAGAAAATAAAATCTTACTCAAGACACATTTTATTTGCATTTTTTTTTACAACTTTCAAAATGTACTATTATTACATAACTCATCTTGGGACATTGCTGTTTCACATGCAAAGCATAGTCCAAAACATAATGTCTTTGTTGGTCCTGGTTCAATCTCCAGAGAACAGCAATTCTCATTTTATAGTTAGCATTTCATAACCCCTATGGGACTCAATTAGCATAGACTATGAATTATTTCTTATGCTGGGGAAAGGGTCAGAACACAGTTCATCAAGGCAGTGTGAACACAAATGTAAAACATCCATATATGGTAAAGTGGTTTATTTTTAAATGAATAGAAATCATTCCTGAAACTCAACAACAGCAACAACTTGTAATCTATACACTAAAATAGTAATTTGGATATTTGAGGACCCTGCATATTAATGCAGTTATTGATTAAAAATTGGGAAATATTAAGCATTCCCTACATTGATGAAATCACAAGTCTAGCCCAAAATCTATTCATCAACTAATTAATCATCAATTGTTTTATTAAATATTTACTATGCAATAATGGTAATAATAACAACTAGTATTTATACAGCATCTTAAGTTTTGCAAAGCACTTTATAAAAATGATTTAATTTATTTTTCACAAAGAATCCTGGTTAGTATCTGCTATTGTTTTCCCCATTTTACAGATGAAGACATGAGGCAAACAGAGGTTATGTAACTTATCTAGGGGCACACAGCTTTTAAGTTTCTGAGGTAGACTCTGAACTCAGAGCTTCCAGACTCCAAATCCCATGCTCTATCCACTGCTCCATCTAACACCAATATTTATGCTAGCCTATAGGGATATGACAAATGGAAAATAAGATTCCTTTTCTCAAGGAGCTTACTTTCTTTGGGGGGAAACACAATGTACATATATAAGTCAAAACAAAATAAATACAAAGTATATAACAATGCAATTTTGATAGAGAAAGTAATAAGAACATCTGGAGGGGTCAAAATAGGACTTGTGCATTGAGTTATGCTTGAGCTGAGCTTAGCATTTTAGGAAGCAGATGTGAGAAAAGAGTACATTCCAGACATGAGGGACAGTCTGTACAAAGACACAGGGATGGGAAATGGCATAATCATGTTGGCTAGGTAGAGTACCAGAAGGGAAATGATGTCCAGTAAGCTTGGAAAGGTATATTTGTGACAGGTTGTAAAAGGCTTTAAGGGCCAAACAGAGGATTAGAGTGAAGGGAGTTAAAATTTCACACTATACATAATATGTTTCTCCATAGTAAACGTCGGATTTCTACATTTACAAACATCATTCTCTCCTAAGTATGGTACCAAAACCATCGTAGTACAGTGTAAAGACAAAAGTCAAGGTGACTGGAGGTGGTCTAGAACGTAGTAGGTGACCTAGACCTTTCTAAATTAAGTTCTTTCTCTTAAATCCAATTCACATGCAAATCAAGAAATCACACTGTGATGTCATTGCTACTCCTCTGGGAGCCATCACCAGTCCTCTTGAGCTGTGTATTCTTATTGGATGCCTATGACTGGAGGGAGAGCAAGTTTGGTGACTTTGTATAGCCCTGCCTCACTTACATCCTATTCACTTGCAAGTCATCAACCTCCTGAAGTCATTGGTCCTCTTCCAGAATGAAGGACGAACAATAACTACAACCAAAGCCACCAACTGGTCAAGTACTCAAACCTGCCATTTCACTTTCCCATAGGGAATTCATCCTAAGTTACATTTCAGTCATAGTGACAATTTGGGGGCAAATTTGGAAATTGCCTGAAATGATTCACCTTTGCTCTTGGCCTCCCAATGATACAGAATTTTCTTCCAATTCTCACAAGATCATGACAATAATTTTTTTATAGTGCTGTGGTTTGGGGGAAAAAGTTGGGGGAGGAGTAGAGAGAGAAAGTTTTGTTATAAAAAATGAAACGCTTTGTTGCAATATCCTTGTAGTTATTAGACAGCCAAACTTTGCTTCTGATTTCAAATCACTAAACACGCATTTATTGCTTCATCTAATTCTCCATTATTTAAACAGGCAGATAGGAAATTATGGATTATATGCTTGTTATAAAATTTCTAAACTTCCTCAAAGAATCTGTCCAGTGCTGCAGAAGAGCCACCACTATTCCCTAAGAGCCAAAAGTCTCATTTGTAGCATGATAATAAATGGAGAAAATGGTCATTTGGCACCTAACATATTTTATAATCACCCATAAAAACATTTATAGCATTCTGAAGCTGCATACTAATTTCTTTCAACTCTTACTTGTTATCATTGTTGAAAGAGAGTTCTGTGGCATGGGCTAATCTAGTGTTTAGAGTTTGTTTTTGTTTTTCCTTTAAAAAGAGGCATTCAGCCAACTTTAAACACTCTCTACTTTTAGTCAATTCTTTTTTTCCTCTCCTCTCTATCAATATTTAAGTTAAAGAAAAACGAATATAACCCGATGTGCTTTTGCTTATAGAATAGAATAAAAATAGATTTTGTTCTATTATAGTATAAAATGTAAATATTCTAGGATAAAAAATTAATATTCATTCATACCAATTAGGACAGCAGTTCTATTAAAGCTAGTGACAGGGTCTCATGTACATCTGTTAGAGCTTGGCCTTTTTAATTCTTCCACAACAGAATTGAGTTCATTGTGTTTTTAGTCACAGACCATCATGTAAGGCTGAACTCATTCTGGCTCAAGGTCATATTCACTCAACAATGTTTATGAAGAGCCTCTTTTATATGGTTACTGTACCAGATGACCTGGAGGTTTGAGACACACTCCCTGCCCTCAAGAACCTTAGAATTAAAAATAGAAAAGATAAGGACATAGAAAATATTAAGTATCAATTTAAGGCAGAATAGTCAAAAAAGGTGAGAGAATCCTAGATCTAGAACTAGAAGGAAACTTCAAAGGCCATCATTTAACCCCCTCAATTAAGACAAGAAATTAAACATCAGAGAGATTTAAGTGTATTGCTCAAGATTCAATAGTGAGAGACAGGATTTAAACCTAGGTCATCAGACTCTGGAGACAATGCTTTTCTTTTCTTTTTAAAAAAATTATTTTATTCTGAACATAAGAAATAAAATATGAATTTCTATGACATAGTAGAATGGAAAAAAAGAGGGTTGTACATGAAACTGCAAATCTATTATATATTACTTGCTATTCCTTTTAAATATATAATAGTTATCATGTAACTTTCTTTTTTTCCTTTTTTTCCCTCCTTACCCTAGAGATAGATACCATTAGACACAAATATGTATGCATATGTTTGTGTATATATGTATATATGTGTGTATATGTGTATGTATATGTATATAGATATGTGTATGTGTGTATCTATAGAATATCTATGTGTATGTGTGTATATATATATATGTATGTAACCATTCTATCCATACTTCTATTTATTAGTTCTTTCTCTAGATATAGATAGTGCCTTCCTTCCTTCCTTTATAGTTAAATTTTTTTCACTGTACCAGGCTGTCTCCTAACTTTGGTCATTGGATCTAGAGTTGGAAGGAACATTGGAGATCATCAAGATAAACGGTCTTTAACCTTTTATGTTTCTTGAGCTCCTTTGCTGAAACCTATGGACCCCTTCTTAGAATAATCTTATTAAAAGTGTCAAATAAAATACATAGGAAATAAATGAAATTATTGAAAAATAAATCAATATAATAAAATATTAAATTAATTAATATATAAGTTAATTGACTGCTAAAATTATACTTAATTAAATAAAAATACAAAAGAAATAAATTGTATGGAAATGAAAAAACATATCATGTAAAAAATAAACCCAGGTTCATGCACCTTAGACTAAGAACCCCTGACTTAAACCAATCTTTTTGTTGGTCTAGTCATTAGAAACAAGACCTTTATTTTACAGATGAGGAAACTCAAGACCCCCCTCCCCCTAATGAAATTACTTGTCTAAGGCCTTGTGGCTAATAATTAGCGAAGGCAGTATTTGAGAACAAGTCCCCAGATTCTAAACCCATTATTTTTTTCCACTATACCACATCATCTTTCAAGTGACAATGGCCAATGCATGAATTAAGTACTATATATTAATTCAGAGGAAAGAAGGACAGTTGAAAGTTCCATAGAGTTAGCAGGGTTGGAGCCGGACCTCAAAGTATGGGTAGTGCTTCTAATATCTCAAGAAGTCAGTGGTGGGAGCATAGGATGGGGGTAGAACGAAGGTGCAGAGAATGATGCAGTGACTTTGATGTTCAGTTGTTTCCAAGTCTCCGTGACCCCCCTTGGGGTTTTCTTGAGAAAGATACTGCAGTGATTTGCCATTTCCTTCTCCAGCTCATACAGATGAGAAACTGAGGCAAATGGTGTTAAATGACTTTCCCAGAGACACACAGCTAGTAAGTGTCTGGGGTCAGATCTGAACTCAGGAAGATGAGTCTTCTTGGTTCCAAGCCCAGTGCTATAGCCACTGTGCTTCACTACACCTCTAAAGCAAAGATATGGTGCAATGATTTTTCTGTTAAATGCTCCAATGGAAAGTGCTACCGCAAAAGTTTTATCTAAGCTTATATTAGCTTTTTGGGAACATCTGGCCTGTACCATTGAATCTTAAACTGGTACTTACCCCCTGCAATTCTTCTGTCAAATAAATCTTTATGTATTTGGGGAAGGGGGTGTTGGGGCAGAATTAGGAACCTTCCAAATTCTTCATCAAATTGTTCACATTTATGTTGTGCTTTAAGGTTTGCAAAGAGCTTCCCTCAAAACAACCTCCTAAGGTAGGTAGTAGCAAGTGCTATTGCAAGGAGAATATACTGTAAAATTACAGAATCTCTGAGATGGAAGGGATCTCAGGGTACTTTTAATACAAGTAGTAGGTAAACAGGAATACCCTCTGCTCACCTATCAAGCCATCATCTAAGCTACTGCTTAAAGTCTGCTGCTACTGCTGCTAATTTAGTCATTTCAGTCCCGCCCAACTCTTCATGCATAACCCTATTTGGGCATTTTCTTAGCAGAGATTCTGGAGTGGTTTGCCATTTCCTTCTTCAGCTTTTACAGATAATTAAAGTGAGGCAAACAAGGTTAAATGACTTGTCCAGGGTCACACAGCTGGTAAGTGTCTGAGGTCAAATTTGAACTCAGGAAGATGAGTCTCCCTGATTCTGGGCATTGTGCTCTAGCTGCTCACCTAGCACAAAATAAGAGTTTAATAAATATTTATTGAATTGAATTTTGTCAGAAAACATCTCTAAGCTCAATATAACAATAATAACAAAAATCAAATGTGATCTTAACCTCTCTTGAAAGAGACATGGCTCAGAACTAATCCTGCTGTCTTCTGCCCTTGTCAGACCACATCTGGAGGGCTGTGTTCAGTGCTGATTCTACATTTTAGGAATGACAAGAGGAAGGTGACCAAGGTGATGAAAGGATTTGAGATTATGCCACATGAGGATTAGTTGCAGGGACTACATTGTTTAGTCTGAAGAAGAGAACACTCAGAAGAACATAATACCTGTTTTCATGTTTTTGAAGGCCTGTCCTGTAAAGTGGTGATTTACAGCTAGGTAGTATGGTGGACAAGGTGCTGGGCTTGAAGTCAGGAAGATCACAGCTCAAATCCAGTTTCAGACACTTACTAGCTATGTGATTTTGGGCAAGTCACTTAATCTCTCTTTCCCTCAATTTTTTCAACTGTATAATGAGGATAAAAATAGCATCTAACTCCCAGGGTGGTTGTGAGGACCAAGTGAGATAATATTTATAAAGCAATTATCACAGTGACTAACTAAATAAATGGTAGCTATTGTTATTATTATTCTCATTATTGTTATTAGATTTATTCTATTTGGTATCATAAAACAGAGTTAGGAAGAGTAGATAAAAATAGCAAAAAGACATATTTAGTATTGATGTAAAGAAAAACTTTGAGGGTTTTCCAGAATATTTGCCAGGTTTGATATAGTGAGTATGATAAAGTTTTGTGTCTGACTTTTCCTGACCCTCTTTGGGATTTTCTTGGCAAAGATACTAGAGTGATTTGTCATTTCCTTCTCCAGCTCATTTTACAGATGAGGAAACTGAGGCAAACAGGGTTGGGTGACTTGCCCAGGGTAACACAGCTAGTAAGTGTCTGAGGCTGGATTTGAACACAGATTTTCCTGACTTACAGGCCTGGAGCTCTATCTACTGCACCACTTAGTTGTCCTTGACACATGTGCAAAGCAGAAATAACTTCTGAAAAACATTATGTAATTTTCAACCTTTCCCTTCTACTCCAAAATGAACTGAGAGAAAATAGGTATATATGTGTGTGTGTGTGTATGTGTGTATGTGTGTATACATACACACATACACATACATATAGATAGATGTATACACATGGGCAACAAGGAAGAAACAGGTGAGAGTAATTACTTTTGTAAATCCCCTCATTCTTCATGTTTCTTAAATTCAGGAGCATGATTAGATTACCTTTTTATTTCCTCATTTTTTTTTCTTTTTTCATCCTCAAAAACATCTCTAATGCTCTTTCATTAAGTAATATTTCTATATTGAAACAAAAACTGTTTATAATTTCTTCATTCACTTTTCTATTTCAAATAAAATAAAACAAAAAGCTTCCTATAGGGTCATGGTAATTTTGATCAGCAGAAAAAGATTTCATCATTAAAATATTCATGTAGGAATGTGTGAAACCTGGGTTTAGGAATTTTTCCAGGATATAAAACGAGCTTAACTGGAGACAGAATGGAATGAGTAAAATCCCTTTGTTTGTCTGTATACAATAGTACAATAGCTGTAGGCTAGAAGAAAGAAAATGCTATTTTCTATTCTCATCATCAAGCAAGTCACTTGTACACACATTGTCCTAGGCCATTTCAGCTAAACCCTACTGATTTCCCTGATAAAATGAGGGAGATTAAGATTAGCCTCAGAACAATTCATTTACCTTTAAGAGTTTAAAAATACAGGTGCCTCTTGCAACAAAATAAATATGCTGTATACACCTCTTCCCCCCCACCAAATCTAAACTGAGAAGGCCAAATTATGTGAGAGAACAGGCTTAGCTTAATAAATAAGTAATAAATAATTAGAAAAATAAAAATAAACAATTTGTGCTTCAATTGCAAGCTAATATTTAAAGAAATCATTGTTATATTCCCAAATACTGTCCAAATGAATCCCCTATACTGTTGTACAGTAAAAAAAAATGTGGTGCTTTTTAAAGCTATATGTATACTTTTGTTTAAAAAATTTAAATAGAAATGCTTTCAGGAAAAAATTTATATGGGCCTTCTTTACGACATATACAGAGTTTACAAAATAAGACTAAAAAATTGAGTTTCTTTCTTCTGGTAAGTAACTTCCTATGCAAATCTCCAAAATGGAAAGCAATTTTTACAAATTGATTTCTACAACTAAGCCTACTATGAAAGAAATATTTTAAACCAAGTTTGAGCCTAGTGAAATGTCGGAATACGTTTTATACACCTTTTAACTTGAAAAATCTAAAACATAGAACATGTAAAAAAGTTACAAGGGAAAATAAGATCAACACCCTTTTTATTTCATATTACTAAAATATTTGAAAGAGCAAAGGGTGAACCTTATATAACAATAACTACAAAGCAAGTAACCTGTAAGAAATAAAGGTCAATGTTGTGCAAAAACTGATAATAGCTAGCTATATGAGCATATGTGGAAATGCAGGTACAAAATACAACTTTGAAATGATAGAAAGAAAGCATATCCTTGCCTAGCTGAGGCTGGTATTGAGTTCGAGGCCTTGTTTTATTAATTCATCCAAATATTTATTATATTTCTTCTTATAGGTACCCATGTTGAGAGCACTGGTGACATCTGACCTATTGTTCTGACTACAAGGTTGAGATGAACAAAGACAGCTCATCCTGTTTTTTGAGTTACTCCATCAGAACCATTCAGGGACCAAACTTAATATGAAATGGCAATGGGAGATCATCAACAAAAGCGTCCTTGATGGTTATCAAGTTTCCGACCTCCAAAACTGGGCTTATTCCCTCTTGTAAAGGTCTGCTATGCTACTGCTCTATTGGAAGTCGAGATGAGGTAATTGCAAAAGGGAAAGAATTTATTTCTCTGCAAATTAAGAAAAAATAATAATTCTGCAAGTAAAATGAATAGGATAGATGAATGCATTTCTTAGCTGATTTGAGTTCAGGTCTTCCTGAAAGAAAGAAAGAAACCAAGGGGCTTCCAGTCTTATAATTTCACTATACAATTACAAATGCTAAAAAATCACGAAAAGGCTGTGATAAACTATTCCCTCTTTCTTCAGGGGTGAGGAGAGAGTGTATTTGTGACTTAGTTTGACTATTAAACAGAAGCACCATGTGTTCCAGTGAAAGTAACACTGAATATGGTGTCAGAGGTCCTGGGTTTGAATCCAGATTCTGTGACTTATTACCTGTGTGACCCTGGAGAAGTCACTCATTCTCTGGGTCTCAATTCATTAATAATAAATGAAGCTGGACTAAACGATCCCTAACCTCCATTTCAATTTTAAATTCTCTCATTGTATATTACATTTATAACTATACCAGAATTTGTAAACTACAGAAACTATAAGGTCAAAGAAGGAGAATAGGGGAATGATTAGACCCTAAAATATCACAAAGGGAAACAGGATGAGTTTAGAAGATGGAGTTACAGCTACCACCAGAACCAAGGTGGGAAGGAGTGTAAAGGGAACACATAGCCAGCTTTATTTAGTAGGAGAAAGAAAATAAGAGGGACATACAGAAAGGAACTCTGGGAATACTGGGGCAGAGCCAGGGCAGAGTCCAAGGTTCTGGTAGGGGAAGGGAAGAGGATTATAGCGGGGAATACCAGCAGTGTAGTGTAGAAATGATGGTCAGAATGTAGATAACAAGCTCAGAATTCTGAAAGTGGCAGTATATGGGCGTATAAGATGAAGATTAGTGTCAGGTAGAAGGAGTTAATGTCAAGATGAATTAAAGTACAGTGGAGGCCACAGGCCCTAAGAATACCTCAGCTAGAACCATGTTTGATTAGGAGAGGTAGAATTGATCCAAGCAATGCAACTGTCCTAGGGAGTATTCTCCCTAAACCTACGAAGAGATTCTTCTATGAAAAAGAGACTAGTCACAAAACAGGTAGATAGATGAAAGAAAGGCGTATGACTCCAAATGACCCTACCATACAATGAGAAAGTAGATAAATATTTTAGATGGGCTGCAATTTGTAGCAATTAGTGACTTTTAACCATTCCTTACCCTTCAATATGGAGTAAAAACACTGTGTGACCCTGGGTAAATTATCTGAACCCCCCCAGATCCCACTTCAGTTTCCTCATCTCTAAAATGGGGAGAACAGATAAGGTAGACCAATTCAATTCAGTAAGCATTTATTATATGCTGAGTGTGTTCCAGACATTGGGTAGGTACTAGGGACAAAGAAAAAAGGTGGGGATTGGCCCCTACCTTCAAAAAACTAACAAACTACTATACATATATTTCAGTTCTGATTTTTTGTGATTTTTACAGAACAAATGCTTTTATGAAGGGATTTCTTCTGTGAAATTTGGATTCAGTCAAAGGATGGCACTTGAGGACCTAGAGGGCCACATGATTATTAGGCCATTGAAACTCCATTTCCCAAATCATTACACATATTATTTCTTTTCCAAGGAAACATAGAAAATGAGGCAGTGCTTGTTGGGTAGGAAGGACTCAAGGACTGACATTCATCTCTCATTATTCCCTTTTGTTGAAGATTTATGAATTCTAAAAATAGAAACCCCCTGTATAGAGGAAGCATTATATTATGAGAAGCTACATACCAATAACTATAAAATGATGATTCTAAAGCACTTTTCAGATAAAAACTGGATAAGCTGGTAATCATGAGAGAAGAACTCTGGAATTAGAATCAGCAGAAACTTTTATTTTAATCTCAGTTAAGATATTGGTTTTGTGATCTTGGACAAGTTACTTGACTTCTCCAAGTCCTGGTACCTTCTCTATAAAAGAGTGATAATACTTCTTATACTTTTATCAAATTTATGGTGAGGAAAATACTTTGCAGTTCTTAAATCATCACAATAATGTAAGTTATTATTATTTTTATAAATAGAGCAGCTTTGGGACTGAAATAATAACACATTCATATTAATTTTTCATCATCAAACATTTTGTACTAGACTGAAATTATGGCTTTTGATAGAATGGTGACTCACCAAAAATGAGTATGTTTATGTTTAAAAAGTTTTAGCCTCAATTTTACAATGCAATTCTTAATGAAACTGCTAGGAATGCACTTATTCTAAAATAGGATTAAAGATAAAACTGACAGAAGAGTGAAAACAAAGAAAAACCACAAGAAAAGAATTTCAAATCCCATTCTCCACCTGGTTTTCTTTTTCTATAAATAATGTGAGAAGTTAAATCTGACTCAAATTATAACCAGGAAGGTTACAAATCCAACAAGAACAGAAGTAAAGTCAAAATAAAAGACACACATACACACACCTGTATTCCTGAATAATCAACAATTGATCAAGTGCTGACTTTGTGCTAGGCACTGGGAATGCAGAGACATAAATGAAATGGTTCCTACCCTCAAAGAACTTGCATTCTATTGATAGTCCCAAAGCACAGCTTTGCTCATATGACTCCACTGGCTCTCTATTGATTCCAGGAGAAAGAACAAACTCATCAAATCATAGATCTAAAGTCAGGAAGCTTAGAAGGCACCTTAGAAATTAGGTAGTCCAGTTCCTTCATCGAACAGATGAGGATACTGAAGCACCAATAGATTATGTGATTTCCCCAAAGTCACATGCGTAGTAAGTGAAAGAACTAGGATTCAAATTCAAGTTCATTATGTGGCATTTAAAGATTTTCAGGCTGACTCCAGATTGATTTTAGACTTCTCACATACTCTGCTTTCTGTTAAAAAAAAATAACAACACCTTCTCTGTCATGACATCCCACCTGTAGGCTCCACATCTTTTCGTAGGCTACTCAGTCCTGGAATATTTTCACTCTTTACTCTGCCTCCTGAAATCCTGAACTGTCTTCATGAATCAGTTCCTGATACCTCCTACCAGAGACCTTCCCTGATTCTCTCAGTGTTCTCCCCCAACCCAAATAAAATCACTTGTGTATATTTTGTGTTTATTTGTTCTAAGTACCTTATCTGATCACAGTTTTTCCACCTCTCCCTCTGCCTTCCCAAAACAAATTCTGCTTCTCATCCACACCAAGTCCTCCAATCCTTTGACCCTTCAGTTCTCCTCCAGGCCATCCTTGCACTTGCCACATTTTCCTCTTTTCCCCATCTTCATTCCTTGGTGAATCAGTTTCAACTATACCCTTTCCTCTTCTCTTTAGTCCCTTGCTCCCTTGCCATATCACCATTTATACCAAATGGACATAGTGTTGGCCCTAGAATTATAAGAATGAGTTCAAAGCTGTCCTCAGCCACTTACTAGCTGTGTGACCCTAGGTAAGTCACTTAATCTTGTTTGCCTAGGTTTCCTCATCTGTAAAATTAGCTGGAGAAGAAAATGGCAAACCACTCCAGTATCATTGCCAAAAAAAACCAAACCCCAAATTGGTTCACAAAGAATCAGACATGATTAAACAACAAAACAACACATAAATGCTAGCACTCATTCTCTCTCTCTCTCTCTCTCTCTCTCTCTCTCCAAGTACACAAAGTGTTACCCTCGATTCCTCCCTATCTCTCACCAATCCCTCCCCCAACATACCATTTGTTGCCAAGGCTTGTTGATTTCATCTTTGCAACATCTCTGGCACTGCCACCAGTCTGCTGCCAGCCCTCATCACCTCACACCTGGGCTACTCCAATAGCCGAGTGGTGAGATGTCTCTCCCACAAGTCTCTCCCCTCTCTGGTCAATCCTCTATTTAGACACTTAACTGATTTTCCTCAAGAACAGGTCCAACCATGTCACTCCCCCCTCCTCATAAACTACAGGGACTCCCAGACAAAAATTAATCATATGCTGCCCTCAGGGAGCTTACATTCAGTTAGGAAAATGATGTGTGTGTAAAGAAGTATATTCAAGGGGTGGCTAGGTGGTGCAGTGAATAGAGCACCAGCCCTGGAGTCAGGAGGACCTGAATTCAAATTCGACCTCAGACACTTAACACTTACTAGCTATGTGACCCTGGGCAAGTCACTTAACTCCAATTGCCCTGCCTTTCTTCCTCCAAAAAGCAAAAAAAAAAAAAGCATATTCAAAATAAAAGATTTATCCAAAGTCACACAACTGGTGAGCATCAGAACCAAAACTTAGACTCAAGACTCTTATTTAGCTATCCCACACAGCTTCAATACTAGCTTACACTTATGCAGTATTTTGTGCAGTTTTTTTAAATCTAAAAATCCCTACACTTGTATTATTTAATTCATTTTAATCATAATCATCTGAGAAATTTATCTTACATTTACATAAAGGATGTCATCCCAAGTCCCTAACTTTCTTTAGCTTTAAGTTAACAACAGTAAAGCTGGAGTATGTATACTATTTTAAAGTTTACAAAAACATTTTTAGACATCTCATTTGAACCTTACAGCAACTAAGTGAGGCAGATACTAATGAATATTGTTCTCATTTTACAGTTGAGGAAATGGAGGCTTAGAGAGGTTAAATAACTTGCTTATGGACACTAATAGTTTGGAACTCAGGTCTTTCTGATTCTAATTCCAACATGCTTGACTTTTCTTTGGTTTTAATGTTAAACCAATTTTCTCTACAATTCAGAATATATCCTTTGAATGAGCATTGTTGGAAATTGGAATGGGAGAGGTAGAATTAGTCCCATAAAAAATGTTTAAGAATCATTAGCATAGGTTCCCAAGGCTGCTGTTTCTGTCATTACTGGCTTTGACTCCCAGGTAGCTACTCTGGTTCAGATGAGATGAACTGGATGTCACTTCATTACATAAGCATGGCTCTACTATCCTAAGGAACACTTGGCAATTTTCCAGATGGTCTTGGTCAGTATGGTCTATGGCAGTGGGAAGCAGACACGTGACTATAGCTTCTGCAATAGAAGGCAAGTGCAGCAAACTTGGTGGGAGAGACTCATTCTGGTAGGAGACACCAAGGGGTGTACAAGCTGATATTATTAGAGCCTTCAGTCTTTACTTGGGGATGCTCATTGTGGGACTTGGGATTACTGTGACTTGTCTATTGCATAATGTCTAATAATTGCTGGCTTTCTTTTCTTTCTGTATAATTTCCTTCCAGTACAGTATGGTCAGCAACCCTCCTTTCAGTAGGAGGTTAGTATTGGTTTACAGGGATAATCTACACAGAGGATTTCCTAGTTTCTAGGTGAATGCTTAGCCAGAAGGACTGATACTCCTATAATATAACCTGGCTCACCTATGACATGGAATATTGACAAAGATGCAGGGTTAAACAGGGAGGACCAAAAGAGCATATAGTCCCTGAACACATCCCCTTCAGTAGAGGCAAGGGAGTAGTGTACTGTAATAAAAAGCTGAATGGGTCATGATTGAATCAAGACCTAGTCACCCCAGGTAATATCATCTTTGTTCACCCATTCAACAACCCAATTCCTAGGGCAAACTAGACCAGCTAATGAAACATTTTCCTCCACTACTAAAAAAATCTTGGCCCACTTTTTTTCTCTTCACTCCCCACAAAGTTTCTTCTGCTTGAAAAATGTGTTGTTGGCTAGCTTTCTTCAACCCATAAACATAAACCTAATTGCTACTTTCTTCCCAGAAATTATGTAGAAGCAGTTGAATTTTCAGGTAGTCAATCCCTTAGTCAGTTTATTGGTCCCCTTCTTTTCTACTGTTTGATCTATCCCTTCTCATTAAGCCCCAACCTCTGCCCCTGAACCAAAATGACAACTGATGTGTTTTCCATATGCTATAATACCCAACTACATCCCCCACACTCATCTACCATAGGTATACTTCAAGGACCAACTTATTCATTAGTAACCTAAGAAATCTGTTTAATCCAATGATGTGCTAGTAAATATTTAACAACTAACTCTTCGAAAATTACCTGTCACACATTTTAAAATTTAATCTGCAATGTTAGCACTTCATCTAGCACTGTCTTAAATCTATACAATCATCAAAACAATAAAATCAAGCAAGCCCTGACTTGGAGGATTTGCCTATTTTTGAAGTGTAAATGCTCACACTGAAATTTAACAATCAGCTCTCAGAGTCATTTAAGCTGCCTCTAGTACACACTCTGCTTTAGTCTACATTCTGAGAGTCCCCAGTCTCTTTCTGTCTCTGTCTCTCTTTCTTCCTCTCTCTCTCTGTCTCTCCCTCTCTGTCTCTTCTCTCCCTCTACCTCCTCTCTCTGTCTCTCTCCCTCCTCTCTCTGTCTCTCTCCATCTCTGTCTCTCTGTCTCTGTCTCTGTGTGTGTCTCTCTCTGTCTCTCTCTGTCTCTGTCTCTCTCTGTCTCTCTCTCTCTCCGTCTCTCTCTGTCTCTGTCTCTCTTTCTCTCTCTCTCTCTCTCTGTCTCTGTCTCTCTGTCTCTGTCTCTCTCTGTCTCTGTCTCTGTCTCTCTGTCTCTCTCTGTCTCTCTCTCTGTCTCTGTCTCTCTCTCTCCGTCTCT
>NW_027186304.1:82961506-82969689 GCF_028583685.1 Petaurus breviceps papuanus
CCTCCCTTCCTCTCTCCCTTCTGCTCTTTCTTCCTGTCTCACCTTCTTTCCCTTCCCCTCTCCCTCTCCCTTGCTCTGTCTCTCTGCCTCTGTCTCTCTCAAACTGGAACATTTACCTTCATCTAATCTTTCAGTACTTCTTTTGTTTTGTACAAGGGAGTATAGTCGAGACATTATTGACAGTGATGCAGCAATCTTAGCCACCAAACCTTTCAGTATTAGAGGTTATAGTTGATCTGAACCAGGTGACATGAATTCATCAAGGACAACTAGATGTCCTCTTACTACATCTACTGCATATCTACAAACACACACAAGTCTCTATTGTCCTTAAAAAAAACTAAACAAAATGAAACGAAATAAAAATCCTCTTATTTGACCTTAACCATTGAAGCTATTTCCCCATCACCTTTTTTTGCCCCAAGGCAATCGGGTGACTTGACTGGAGTCACACAGCCAAAAAGTGTCAAGTGTCTGAGGAAGGATTTGAACTCAGGTCCTCTTGACTTCAGGGCTAGTGCTCTGTCTATCTATTATGCTACCTGACTGCCCTCCCTGTCCCTGCCCCTGTCCCCCTCTCCCATCACCTTTTAAGTAAAAACAAAAACAAAAATTCCCAATTTCTTTAATGGTTTGTTTCTGATGATTCGTTTTCTTACTGCTTTATAAGCTGGCTATTGTAACCACCAGTAAACTGAAACTGGATTCTCAAATGCCACCAATGCCTTTAACAAAACCAATGGCCTTGTTTGAATCTTCAACATCTTAGACTTCTGCAGCATACAGTTGAACATGTATGCCCTCTTCCCTCTCCAAATGCTTCCTTTACTAGCTCAATCAGTTGTAATCAGTGAGCATTTATTGAGCACTTAGTGTGTGCTAGTCATTGTGCTATGTGCTCTGCTGAGCACTAAGCTTGTCTTTCTCTTCTTGCCCCTTAATGTAAGTATCCCCTAAAGCCCTATTCTTGCCCTCATCTTGCTCCAGTCTCTCTCATGGTGATATCAGACCCTTCCACTGATTCAACCATCACTTCTATGAGTAACAAATTTGATACCTCTGGCCCTTATTGCTCTACAAACCTCAGACCTGGATTTTCAGCTTCTCATGAGATATCCCAAACTTCAATATGAAATCGGAACTACAAACTCAACACATCCACAGCTGAACTTTTAATCTTTGCCTCAAAATATCCCCTCCTGTTAATTTTCCTGTGTCTGTTGATAGCATGACAGCAACAAAGCATTTATTTAAAACTTACTATGTATCATGTTAAGAAGCTTACATTCTACTGGGAGAGAGAACATGAAAACACCTATGTACATACAAGAAATATACACTATATATGGGAGATACTTTCAGAAGGAAGCATTATCAGGGTGTGTGTGTGTATTTGTGTGTGTGTGTGTGAGTGTGCATGTGTGTAAGGGGCAAAAGATTGGTGACTGATAAGGGCCTCTTCTAGAATTTTAGATGTGAGCTAAATCTTGAAGGAAGCCAGGAAGCAGAGGTGAGAAGGGAGATCAATCAAGGCATAAGGGCAGCCCATGAATAGGAATGGAGTTGGAAGCTGGTGAACATGTAGGAAAAGTAAGAAAGCAAGCATCACGGAATAGAAGAGTATGTGGAGGGCAGTAAAATGTAAGAAGACTGGAAAATTTGGAAGGGAAAAGGTTGTGGAGGGCTTTAAAAGTCACACAGAGGATTTGACATTCAGTCTTCAAGGTAATAGGGAGCTAATGGTGTTCATTGAGTGAGGGGTGGTATGTGTCCACTTTAGCAGCTATGTAGAGGATGGACTAGGGCAGCTAGGTGGCACAGTCAATAGAGTCAGAAAGACCTGAGTTCAAATCTAATCTTAGATACTTAGTAGCTGTGTAACCCTGGGCAAGACACAACTCTCTTTACCTCAGTTTCCTCTTCTGTAAAAGGAGTTGAAGAAGGAAATGGCAAACCACTCTGGTGTCTTTGCCAAGAAAACCTCAAATAGGGTCATGAAGAGTCAAATGGGACTGAACAACAACAAGAAAATGAACTGGATTCAGAAGACATGGCCAAAACCTTGTTGTCATCTCTCTTGCCTTCATTGACCTCTGCTAATATCTATTCAGTCACCAAACTCAATATATTTTGCAACTGCAGAATTTCTCATCATGTCACTTTCTTTCCACTTTAACTAATAACAACCTAGTCCAGGTTCTCATCACCCCTCACCTGAACTATTTCAATAGCTTCCTAACTGATCCTGCTACCAGTATCTCTTTATTCCAATCTTTGTTTTAAACTGCTACATGATTAATCTTCCTAATGTACAGATGTGATCATAACTGAAATACTTCCCAATTATATAGCACTTCACAATTTATAAGGGGCATTCCTAGCATGAATCCTCTTAGGTATATAGTATAGGAAATTTTTCATAGTGATTGTGACTAACTCATAGTCACAAATCCAGTTAGTGTTGAGGGATTTATAGAATTCAAACCAAAATTTCCTGACTTATTCAAGGTCATTTGTAAGATCAATCTCCTTCCTCCAAGTCCAACAATTTTTTCCACTGTACCATGCTTCTCATTTTACTCTGATGCTCAAAATCTTTCAAGAATTCCATATTGATTCTGAATAAAATCCAAACCTCTAGTTAGCATTTAAGACCTCTTCCATCTTGCTCCAACATGCCTTTACAGGCTAATCTGATACTATTCTCTTTCTCATACTCTTAGATCCAATAAGCTGGAATTTTCATCTCTCCACAAATATGTCCTGCACCAAGGTTTTAGTTTTTTAAATTTAATTTTATTTGTTTAATTAATAGAAATTGATTTTCTCTTCTTCCCATCCCCCACCTCCACTGAGAAAAAGAAAGTAAAAACAAATTCCTCATAACAAATAGGCATCGTTAAGCCCCTAAAGCATTCATTCATTCATTGGCTATGTCCAAAGAAGATATGCCTTATTTTGCATCCTCAGTCAGTCATCTTTCTTTATGGAAATAGCATGCTTTATCATCAGCCCTCTGGAATCACAGGTCATTGTATTCATCAGAGTCTTTAGAAATTTAAAAAAATGTTCATTTTATAATACTGATGTTATTGTTAAAATTCTTCTTATTTTATTCCCCATCAGTTTCTATAAGTTCAAAAGTGTTAATTTTATACTATTGATGTTAATAGTATAAATTCTGTTCACTCTGCCTCAGTTCACTTGCCTTTGCACGTTTCTTTGAATTCACCTTTTTTTTATATCTCACAGCCCAATTGTATTCCATCAAATTCATATACTATAATTTGTTTAGCTATTCTGCACTTGATAGGCATCCTCATTTGTCACTATACAAAGAGCTTTTGGTTCACATACTGTTCTGCCTGTAAGGCCCTTCCATCATTCCTCCTGCTCTCACCTCCAATCTAGTCCTATGGAATCTTTTCCATCCTCTAAGATTCTATTCCATTCAATCCAATAAAGCATTTATTAAGCAGTTACTGTGTGCCAGGTACTGCCAGGCTCAGGGAATAATAGAAAGACAACAAAGAAATAATCCCTGCCCTCAAGGAGCTTGTGTTTTATGGAGGCAATGAAATGTATACAGACAAGTTAACACAATGTTTGTGCAAAAATAAATAATTATGGAGGAGGGTGACTTGAACAACTGGGTGAAGTAGTAAAAGCCTCTTGCAGTAGGTGATACTTGAGCTGAGACTTGAAAGGGCAGAGGTGAAGAGGGAGAGAGTCTAAGCCTGGGAGAAAGAATGTTGTGTGCTGAGAACATCAGGTCATCCATTTGGGCTGCAATGAGTGTGTGAGGGAGAGTCATGTGAAATCAATCTGCAAAGATAGGCTGGAGACAGACTGTGACGGGCTTTAAATGCCAAACAGAGGAGTTTGTATTTTAGCCTAGATCAAATGACGCTTTCTTCCCAGAGCCTTCCCTGATCCCGCCCCCTGCCTTCCAAGGTGCAAAAGATCTTTCCCTTCTTGGGAAGCATAATAAACATTTATGATCTGTTTTATTCTGTACTTATTTGTGTATATGTCTTCCTTGTCCTGCTGCATTTTAAGTCACTCCAAGTCCAGAGAGACATGTTTTTTAAAAATTTCTATCAATATAGTGAGAAGCATCTAATAAATGCTTAAGGTAGAGAAAGCTAAAGAGGGCTGGGATGAGTGCAGAGGTATGGTAGAGGCTGGGATACAAGGATGCCCCCCTGGAGAAAACCCCAAAACATGGAGAGCCTTGGATCTCTTGTTTTCCTTGAGACTTTTTCCCCTACAATAGAGAAAGCACTAGATTTGTACTCAGGAAGACTTATTTGAGTTCAAATCCTACCTTAGATATGTGATGGTTTTATCACCACGGGCAGGTTGCTTATCCGTGCCTCAGTTTCCTCAAGTGTAAAAAATGAATGAGTTGAGGCCTCCAAGGCCTCTTAGCTCTAAAGCTATGATCCTATGATATTATGATCTTGGTTTTCTATAGCAATCACCTTTTCCCAATAAGTCACAGGAGTGTTGCAGAATGAAGAGTAAACAAGTCTGGGGGAGAGGGCTAGGCTTTATTAATGCTATCATTTATATATGGCTTTAATGTTTAAGGTAGCTGTGTGTCATGGTGGGCAGAACACAAAGCAGGAGGACAAGGAAGATGTATACACAAATAAGTATAGAATAAAACAGAACATAAATGTTTATTATGCTTCCCAAGAAGGAAAAGATCTTTTGCACCTTGGAAGGTGGGGGGAGGGATCAGGGAAGGCTCTGGGAAGAAAGCATAATTTGATCTAGGCTAAATATAAGAGTTAGGAAGACCCAAGTTCTAACTCTATTATCCTGGGCAAGTCACTTAACCACTCAGCCTCAGTTTCCTCCTCGGAAAAGTAAGAATAATAATAGCACCTATCTCACAGAATTGTTGTAAGAATAAAATGAGTTAGTATACATATAAAGCTTCTTGCAAACCATAAATCACTATATAAATTCTAGTTATGAAAATAATGCTGATGGTGATGATGATGATGACAATGATGTTTACAAAGTGATTTAAATGCATTGCTATTATTTCCATATTATAGATGAGGATTCACCTAGGGATACAAGAGATCAAAAGACACTGGCAGACACCTGTGCTATAAAGGTCACCTAGACTGAAGGCAAGTCATGATGCTAGCAGATACTATGACTCCTGTACATTTAGTCATCCAAAGGAGAGAACAATTACTTCAATTACTCTTTCCATTATTTACCATGGATCAATCAGTGATCTATAGATGGGGTCCTTGAAATAATTCTCCCTTATCCACCCTTCCCAGTCCTCAATTCCAGTTCAATTATCCACAAGTACTTTCTGTTGGGTAATATCCCTGGACATATGTGAAAAATTGGGAGGACAAGGGAAAGAAGTTTGAGGAAGCAGATGGAAATGGAACAAATGGATGGCTTCATGTAGGAGGGCTTAATTTTTTTTCCCCTTCTATTTCTGCTAAGTTCAATAAACTATGTTGGCACAGTCCATTGAATCGTTGATTCCTGTGAATGGGGAAAATGGAGAGAAGAGGCAAGAACAGAAGGAGGAAAGCTAGATGTGGGGTAAAGGGTCTTTAGAATTAGAGATTCAATATTTTAAAATGTTGAGTAACATTCCATTTTGTATCCAAAATAAACGAACATAGCCAACATGGGTTATAATTGCTTGGCACCAGGGAACAACCTCAGTGCAGTCTGGTGGCCACTGGGGATATTGCAGTTTTTAGTAAGGCTGTACTAGACATGTGCCACACAGGAGCTAAGGTGTCTTCTAGGCAAGTGGCTCAAAAAGGGAATCACCTGGTGGGCAACTCAGATTTTGCACTCCTTCGATGGATAATTAATATGGTGATATGCTGCCTTTCTGTATATTTAAAGAAGGCAACATATAAGCCAATGATTAACTTTACATTGCAGAACATGCCTACTATAATGCCTGTCTCAGAAGTAGAGCACAGAAGTATCACATTCCTTTTAATGCACTCTATTTTCTAGTCAAATGTGCCCATCTGCTTTTGTTCATACAGGGCATATATGCCTTTTTAGTACTTGTTTCTTATGGCTGGAATGCACTCTATCCTCATCTTTTTAATCTCTGAATTCCCAGCTTCCCTCAAGATTCCAGTCAAGTGCCACCTTCCAAAAAGTTTTTTTTTTTCTTGGCTGCCCAAAGCTGCCATACTCAATCTCCCATGAAAGAAAAAGAAAGAGAAAATAAAAGGAAAGAAAGAAAGAAAAAAAGAAAGGGTAAGCAAAGAAAGAAAAGGAAAAGAAAGTAAAAGATGGGAAGGAAAGAAAGGGGATAGAAAAGAAAAGAAAGAAAAGGAAACAGAAAGTAAAGGAAAATATAGTGAGGAAAGGAAAAGAAAGGAATGGGAAAAAAGAAAGGTAAGTAAAGGAAGGGAAAGAAAACAATTTTTTTGTCTGTGTCCATGCTGTTTCCTCAAATAGAATGAAAATTCTTGGGGGCTGGAAAGAGGAAAAGCATTATTTCCTTTTTGTTTCTGTATCCCCAAAATGTGATACCTTATAGGTGAGACAAATGTTTAATGAATAAATAAAGAGCTAGCCTACCAATCCAAATTAGCAGGCACACAGGTCTTTGATTTGAGGGGTATTAAAAGGCTCTACTGATTAAAAATAGCCACAATAAAATAAAGAACAATCATAAAAAAAATTCCCTGTGGATCAAAATTTTCATGATAGCCACTTTTTTCCTTTAAAGGTAGCTAGGTGGTGCAATGGAAAGAGTGCAGGGTCTGGAGTCAGGAAGTCAGACCCTTATTAGACTCTGGGCAAGTAACCTAACTTGTGCCCGCCTCAGTTTCCTCATCTGTAATAACACCTACCTCTCAGGGTATTTGTAAAGAGCTTTGCAAGTATTAAAGCACCATATGCATACTTTATTATTATTATTATTTTCTTTATTATCTTCTTTAAAAGCAGAGAAGAGAGAGAAGTAAAATAAATAAGTAAGCACAGAGAAGAGGACAAGTATGAAAACTAAAGGTTTTTATATATATTTTATCTATCTATTACATACTTAAACATTCTAAGAGCAAGCTATAAATAATTAAGTTCTATAATTTCCTGTACTACCCTCTTACTCTGTTTACAGACATACTCATTTATTTGCTGTTTTTTAAGTCTAGAATAATAAGATTAAATTAAATTAAATATAGGGAAACTATATCCATAGCATTCCATCATCTACTAGTTGAGTAACCTTGTCAAAAAAGGAAATGAGGTTATTCTGACATGGCTTTTTCTTGATGAGATGAGTTATCTGTCTCTTTGTCATCACTGCCTCCCTTTCCAGATATTAGCTGACCATCTCTTTAATGACTCTTTAAAGCACTTTTGTAGGAATCAAAGTCAAGCTCACTTTCCTGTAGTTTGCAGACTCTTTTCTCTTCCCTTTTGTGAAAATTAGGCCATTTTTCTTTCTCCAGGGCTCTTCCATTTTCTTTGATCTTTCAGATATCACTGAAAGTGCTTGCAGTCCCAGCTTCAGTGCTAAGGAGGCAGTTCTTCTGGACCAGGTCATCTGAATTCATCAAAGGCAGCTAAATTCTTTCTTGTTATCTCCTTATTTGTCTTGGGTACTAACTCCCTGTTAGCTGTTTTTATTCTATTATTTCCAGCATAAAGGTTATCTCCCTTTGCAGAAAATAGAAACAAAATAAATTAGTATTTCTGCCTTCTTTTTGTTGTAGTTAGAATTACCTTGTCCATTTGAAGTCCTATCCCTTCTTTGAATTCTATTTGTTTCCTTATCTGTAAAATGCAGATCTGTACAGCTAAATGGCACAGTGGATAGAGCACTCAGGCCTGGAGTCAGAAAGACCTGAGTTCAAATTTGGCCTTAAAGGCTTACTAATTGTGTGACCCTGGGCAGGTCACTTAACCCTTTTTGCATTATTTTTCTCATCTGTAAAATGAGCTGGAGAATGAAATGGCAAACCACTTCAATATCTTGGCCAAGAATACCCTAAATGGGATCGCAATGAGTTGGATACAATTAAAACAAATGAACAACAGGAAAAAAAATGGGGATAATAGAATGCCTGGCAGATATTAAATAATAAGTTATCATCCATCCATCCATCTATCTATCTATCTATCTATCTATCTATCTATCTATCTATCTATCTATCTATCTA
>NW_027186304.1:82969699-82990283 GCF_028583685.1 Petaurus breviceps papuanus
CTATCTATCTATCTATCTATCTATCTATCTATCTATCTATCTATCTACCTGTCTATCATCTATCTCCATTTCTCTACATGGCTATTTCTTTATCTATATATCCCAATATATACATTTCTATCTGTCAACTATCAATCTATCATCTATCTTTCTCTATATATTAATTCCCCTCTTTCTTTCTTATAAAACACCAGGTTTTTGTGAGGAAAGCACATTGCAAACTTCAATGTGCTATATAAATATGAATTATGATCTTTATTATGATGAGGATATTGCCCAGAGAGATAAATTTACTTACATAAGGTTATCTAGCCAGTTCATGGCAAAACCAGGTTTCAAAACACAGGTCTTCTGCCTTCAACACACTTACCATTGTTTTGTCTCTCTAAGTTGTAAAGAAAACAATGCAGAATATATTTTCTAACTGCCACAATATTAAAAAAATTAAATTTGAAAATAAAAACATAAGACTGTAGAAACATAATATTGGTGACTTGTACGCAGCTTGCACACATATTGTGTCTAATAGTAACCATCGCTAGGGCAGGGGGAGGCAGGAAAAAAGAAATTTACATGAAAATTTTATTATATATTTAAAAGGAATAACAAGTTGCATAAAATCAATTTGGAGTTTCATGTGCAATCATCTTTTTAAAAATTATACTATATTATGGAAAATTTGCTTTATTCCATAAATTAAAAACAAAACAAATAAAATTTTTCTTAAATAGCATATGTGCACGGAATATAACTTATAGACCAATCTCCAAAAATGTTATTAACATAAATTTTAAAGCAGGAAAGACAGAATCAAATTATTTAGTAACTATCCATCAAATTCTTTTCAGAGGATTTAAGAATCTTAGATTTGGAAGGGTGCTTAAAAATCATACAGTCCAACTTCTCCAACTTTCTTCTCCTTCAAATTTCTATTCAAACCAGCTAATTTTCCATTAAATTCCTTCCTTAATGTACTTATCTCACTACTGAAGTTGTCTACCTAATCCAAATTCACACTTAAGTTTAAACTATACTTTAAAAATATTTTCCCTTCTAGCCTTAAGTAGTCCTTTACAATGCTAAGAACCTTGTTCTTATTAATAGGCATACATTCACTTTCTCTTCATCTTCAAACACCATCACAGACAGAATGGAGCTCGCAGAGTTTTCATTAGAAATAGTACCTGCCCTCAGGTACTATTAATAAATTATCATATTATCAGTCACTTTAACATAAGGGCCTAACTATAAAAATAAAACAGAGGTTCATTCCTGTTCAAACAACTTAATGAATACAAGACAGAGTGAACATTTCTATAAAGTAATGAGACAGACTTTGATATTTGGCTTATGAAGTCAAATTCATTATTTTGCAGTTATGGCATATTTTCCAAACAATAGCAATGCTTCCTCCCCATCCTCATCCCCGCTCCCATGACTTTTCTGTAGCAGAAGGGTTGCTTTTTATTGAATAGTGAGATGGGGAGAGGGAGGGAGGGAAGGAGAGAGAAAGAGACAGAGAGAGAGAGAGAGAGAGAGAGAGAGAGAGAGAGAGAGAGAGAGAGAGAATATGCATTTGTATGGAGCTTACTAAATGCCAGGCACTATGCTGAGTGCTTTACAAATATTAACTTTTATGATCTTTACAACACTGCAAGGTAGGTGCTGTTATCATCCCTTTTACAGTTAAGAAAACTGAGACAAACAGAAATTAAATTATTTGCCCAGGGTCATACAGCTAGTATCTGAGGCAGAATTTGAACTCAGGTCTTCTTAACCCCCTTCCTCTACAGCTCAATGCTAGACTTCTCTGATTTTCCATTTTGTCCCCATTTTTATTCTCATCTTCTACTCCCCAAAGTAAAAGCTGTTTCTTTTATACAACTTTCTCCTCCATCCACTCCTTCAGTTCATTCTCTGGCACTGGAATTACATGGCACTAATTGGATTCAGACAAAGTTTTGTTTGAGATCTCCTGAGGTAAATAAGATCGGTCAACCAAATCCTACTGTATAAACCAAATATGGCTAAAAGATTGTGTAGATCTTATTTCTCATGAAAGCTTATTTTGTACTGTTACTTAAGGTAAAATATGCAAATTCACTGTTAGTCTGGAAACAGCCTTAACACACAAATCATTCAGTTTAACTTGCATAAACTTTATTAAATAAGCTTCTTCCAAGGACCATAAATGCTGCACATAAGGCCCAAGTCTTGTAATTTATGCATAAAGGTATTTACCTAAGAAAGTATATTCATGCAAAAACATGTAGACCATTGGCTCATTAATAATGCCACATCAGAGAGGGTACTTAAGAAGGAAATAAACCATTCCCAAAGGTAATTTAATTATCTGATTGGAAAGTTGATCTTATTTTAGAATGTCTTAGACAGAATAAATCACATTTGGTGGCACAACACTCTAGGCATAGGCTTTTCTGAGCAAACCACACCCATTTTTACATTTCCATCATCTTAAATATAAGATCAATGGTGAGTTTAAAATGAGCGTATTTTTGTTGCAGTATTTTGAGCCAATTTTTCACTCTAAGCATGCAAATGAGAGAAAAGATTGAAATGATCTCACCATTCTATCTAAACATGTAAGTCCCTACTTAGAATATTTTCACTCACTGTTTTAGTGAGGAAAGTGCAGAAGGAGAAAATCTATCTATTTGAGGGTGACACTTATATAAATGCAAATAATGCATCCCTCTTCATTTTACTTTTTTTTTTGGCTTTTTGGAGGGGAGAAGGTAGGGAAACTGGGGTTAAGCGACCCACCCAAGGTCACACAGCTAGTTTTGTGTTAAGTGTCTGAGGCCAGATTTAAACTCAGGTCCTCCTGACTCTAGGGTCGGCGCTCTATTCACTGCACCATCTAGCCACCCCCACTTTACTATTTTTAGTTGGAAAAGATTTAAATAAATACCATTTTTACTATTCACTTGAATCTTTTACAATGGGCAGCAAAATGTATTTCTCCTTAAATTCAGTCAAATCTACTTCTAATGAAAAAATAAGTCATTCTTTTGCTGTATGTCTCTATCCCCTTCCACCTCCCTTTTAATAGATCACTCAGTAATCTTCAGTTTTTCTTTCTTCTCTGTCTTCTCCTTATCTTTATTCTACCACCCCCCTACTTTATCAGTCTTATTTGAAATTCACTTCTCAACCCTTATGATACTTATGACTCACGACCTTTTTCTTTCCTTCCTTTCATAACCCTACTTTTAAAAAGAGTAGTTTGGTATCTGATTGTGATGGAATACACTGTGCTATAAGAAATGATGAGTGGACTTATTTTAGAAAAATATGGAAAATCTTGCATGAAATAATGAAGAATGATATGAGAAAAACCAAGAGAATGTTGTATACAGTAACAGCAATATTGCTTGAAGAATAATTATGAACAACCAAGTTATTCCAAGTACTAGAAATACTCAAAATCAACTATAAAGGACCTATGAAGAAAGATGCTATCCACCTCTAGAGAAAGTACTGATAAATAGAAGTACCCATACTTTGGTTTTACATATATTTATAAATCTGTATAAAATAGTGGTCTTCTCTGGTATGGTATGGAGTAAGGGAAGGAAAGAGGGAGTTCAGAACTTAAAATTAACAAAAACAATTTTAAAAACTCAATTAAATGTTATGTTTATTTATTTTTATTCATTATATATTATTTTTTATTTATTTATTTTATTTGAGGTAATGACAGGGTCGAGGGCAGGGTTTTTTAAAGATAGAGGAAACTTAGACATGTTTATGCATAAAATAAGCCAATAGATAAAAAGAGAGATTGAAATTGAAATAAAATTTTATTATTTTATTATATATAATATATATTATTAGTTATTATTTTATAATATTTATGCTAGATGTATTTTCAGTACCCACTCACTCCTACCCCAGTGAGATATGACTTCTACTCCTACCAGCAAAATGAGATACTGTTCTCTCTCAGGTGACCAGTCACCTTCCCCCAGTCAAGTTTAATGGCCTTTTCTCAGTTCAGGCCTTCTCTCAACTGTCTGTATCATTCTGGTCACTGGTTTGGGAGCTAGGAGATGTGAGTTTTAGTGCTGCCAACTGAAGGTATGACCTTGTGCTAACAGCCTATCTGGGTCTCAGTTTGCTCATCTGGAAATTAAGTTAGACTAGCTTGTATTTCTGGTGCCTTCCAGTTCTAGCACTCTGCAATTCCATGGCTTTATGATTTCTATGTATTTTTTTATTATGAAAACTCATGCTTATTGATTTTCTTCACAATACTATATAGTGGTGCCCATTGTTTAACAAGTACTAAAGGGGTTGTGAGTAGAAAAAGTTTAAGTCCTGCAATAGACAATGGATAGATCCTGTAAGAATTATTGTCCTTGCTTTTACAGATGAAAAAACTGAGGCTTGTAGAGATTAAATGACTTATCCATAGTCACATAGTTAGCAAGCCCTACCAACACTCTTGGAAAGGAATACTCTGGGTAAGCTTTTGGGGTCCCTTGTCACTGTCCTCAAATTCAAATCAGAACTAGAGTGGGCTGGGACTTACTCAGAATCCTTGGATCCAGAACCATGTAGTTCAGTTTTAACCAACCAGGAATTTCCTGTACAAGATCTCCAATGAGTACTTTTGCATGAAGAAGGCTAATGATGGGGGATAGTGCTAGGATTCATGGAGCTCACCAGTGCTCAATGCAGTTTCAAAAACTGGAATAATACCATCATGCATAAAGTCTGGCTTATTAAATCAAGCTGTAGAATCACAAAGTTCTTTGCATATATCACCTCATTTCATCTCCAAAACACCCCCATGAGGTTCTGGAGTGTAAGCATTACTGTCCCCATTTTATAGATGAGAAAGTAAGAGTCAGAGAAGTTAAATTACTTAGCAATGTTCACACAGCTAGTTAGAAGGGAAAAGAAGGGAATAAGCATTCATAAGGAGCTATTCTGTGCCAGACACTGTGCTAAGCACTTGAGAAAGATTTCATTTCATAGAAGTGTAGCTTGAGCCAGATCCAAGGTCTTCTGACTGTAATTCTGGTTGCCTGTGCACTTTACATGCTGCAGGAGTTTCCCATGGGCTCTCTATCATTGAGCCTATGAACATCATGGCATCCAACTAGGGACCAGTCATTTAACCTGCCTGGGCTGTAATAGAAGAGCATTGGACTGGAAAGTCTCTGAGGCCCCTGCCATCTCTAGGTCTATAATTCTATGAAAAAAATGGTTGGTGGCTAGATGCCTATGTGCTGGTCCATAAAGTTCAATACCTTGTAGGTCCTGTTTAATAATCCGCCAAATCTACAGACTCACTGAAATGAACCTGACTGATGATGAGTCACCTGAGGTTAGCTTTAAGAAGAAAAAAGGTGGGTGGCTTCTTAGGAGTATGTGTGGCATATTATAAATGTGGTTAGAGAAGCAGATGTACTGCTTAGTTTTGCTGTTTTTTTTTTAATTATATTTCAAGGAAAGATTTCAACAGCAGGGGAGAAATTAAGGATGGTGTAAAAACTGGAAGCATTAGCAAAAAAGAAAAAGAAAAAAAAGGAAAGAAAGGGCGGCTAGGTGGCACAGTAAATAGAGGACTGTCCCTGGAGTCAGAAGGACCTGAGTTCAAATTTGACCTCAGACACTTAACACTTACTAGCCATGTGACTTTGGGCTTAACCCCAATTGACCTGCCTTCCCCCCTCCAAAAAAAAAAAAAAAAAGGAAAAAATTGAAAGTATCAATAAAAATTAAGTTTTTACAATTTCCCCTAGAAAGACTTAAATATTAAGAGCAGGTTCATCACCCCAATTGAAAGTATCTTCCCAGTTCACTCCATTTCAAGTTATCACTCAACAACTCTCTCTCTCTTATCTTTCTTTCTCTCTCTGTCTTCCCCCTCCTCTCCTTTTTGCTCTCCCCCTCCTCTTCTCATCTTATCTTCTCCTTTTCCTTCTCTCTCCCTCTTTTTCTGTCTCTGACTCTCTCTTTGCTCTCTCCCTCCTCTCCTCCTCCTTTTGTTCTTCTTCTTCCTCCTCCTCCTCCTCCCCCCCTTTTCTCTTTCTCTTTCTCTCTCCCTCTCTCCCCCCCTTCCCCTTCCCCCTCCCATCTCTCAATTTCAATCTTTCTTTTTTATCTTTTGGCTTCTTCTATGAATAAACATGTCCAAGTTTCCTCTATCCTTAAAAAACCCTGCCCTTGACCCTGTCATTACCTCAAGCTATCATTCTATATCTCTTCCCCCATTCACTGCCAAGTTTCTTTTCCTTACCACCCACTCACTTCACAACCCATTGTAATTTGGCTTCCTTACTGTGCCACCTGACTGAAATTCCTCCCTGAAAGGTTATCAGTGATCTCTCAACTTTAAATCCAATGACTTTTTCTCATTCCTCATCCTACTAATTTATTTTTTCTAATTTAACACTAATGACAACCATTTACTCTTGGAAAGGCTTCTGAGACCATGTTCTCTCTCTTTTTTTTCCTATTTTGCTGACCACACCTTCTCAGACTTCTTCACTGGATCATACTTTCTTTTAACCATGAATGTCTTCCAAAGCCCTCTCCTAGGTCCCTAGGTCCTTTTTACTCTCCCCACTGTTTAACAATAATGTTATTCATTTTTGTGAGTTCAGATCACATCTATGCAGATATTTTTTGAATTTATATGTCAATCTCTCCTGAACTCTAGTCCTGCCATGACAGTTTCCTTCTGGACAGTTTCACCTGGATATCCTACTAGCATTTCAAACTCAACATGTGTTAAATGGGTTTGATTCTCTTTTTCCCTAAAGTGAGTCTCTTAAAAGCTTTCTTATTTCTGTTGGGGATACCTCCCCACCACTTGGGTTCACAATTGTGGAGTCACTCTTGAATCTTTCCTCTCCTTCATCTCCTATATTACTAATCAATTATTAGATATTGTCCATTTCAATTCCACCACACAAGAAAAACTTAACAATAAAATGAAAGTGAACTTGATTGCAGAGAAGAAAAAAGGTGAGAAAATACATCTCTTCATCTCATTAGAGAAGTAGGGTTCTGGGAGGTTATATACTATCAATGTGTTGGCTGTTTTGCTTTTTTTTCTTTTAAAATCTTTATTATGATTCTTCTTGTACACTATGTACAGTGTACAAGACAGATTAAGATAATAAGACAGATAATGTTTGGAAATTATTATGATGTAAAAACTAAAGAATTTAATTTTTAAAATTACCACCTTTACATCTCTTACATTCATTCTACTCACACAGTCATTTTCCCAGTTCAGACTTTTTATCTCTTCTTCTCTGGACTATTGAAATAACCTCCTAATGGCTTTCTCTGGATTCAGTCTCTCTCCTCTCCAAACCAATCTTCACTCAACCACCATAATTATATCCTTAGAACTATGGTCTGAGTATATCACTGAGAACCTTTTGTTGATCTATATTACTTAAGAATAAAACTAACTTTCAGGGCAGCTAAGTGGCACAGTGAATAGAGCACTGGCCCTGTAGTCAGGAGGACCTGAGTTCAAATCTGGCCTCAGCCACTTGACACAAAAACCAGCCGTGTGACCTTGGGCAAGTCACTTAACCCCAATTGCCCTTCAAAAAGCAAAGCAAAACAGAACAAAACAAAAAACTAATTTCCTCCTGTTTGACTTTGAAGGCCTCCACAATCTGGTCCCCACTTAAGTTTCTAGCCTTGCTTGATGTTACCTTCATACACTTTATATGCTAACCCAATCCAAATTAACAAGTGCTTATTAAGTTCCAACTAGGTACAATGTAAAGCTGTGCTAGGCACCAGGGATAAAATGATAAAATGAAAAATAGTCCCTGTCTACAGGGAGATTACACTCTATTAGGAAGATATATAATGTTCAAGCAAAGAAGTATATACATGATAATTTATGGAGAATGGAGATAGCCCTAAAAACTGAAAGGATCAGGAAAGACTTCCCATAAGAGATAATATATGAGTTATGCCATAAGGGACTGCTACAGATTCTGAGAGGCAGGGGTGAAGGACATTTCAGGCATGGAGATTAACCTATATAAGTCAAGGAGTTGGCAGATCACATGGCAAGTTTGGAGAGTAGCGTGTAAGGCAGTTTTGCTGGAATATAGAGTGCATTCAGGGGAATAGTTAATAATCCTTGAAAAGTAGACTGGAGATAGATATTAAAGAACTCTAAAAGTTTGGCTGAGGAGGTTGGTGCCCTCAACACAAAGAGGAAGTTTGGAAGAGGGATGGGCTTGAGAGAGATGAAAGGAAGATAATAAATTTTGTATAAGAAAATTGGACTTGAAATTCCTCCCATTTCTCCCAAAATGAATTTGAGATATACCCCATTGGAGATTTACAACAGGCAGTGAGGGTTCTCACGAGAGACCTAAGCTAGCTAGCTAGATGAACTTGTAAGTTATTTGCTAAGAAATGCTAATTGAGCCCATGAGAGTTGATGAGGTTACCAAGAGAATATAGAGGAGGGACCAAGACGAAGTCTTTGGATTCATCTCTGTGGTACACAGATAGGGTGAGGATCAGCAAAGGAAGCTGAGATACAATAATCAGGAAGAAGCAGAACCAGGAGAACAGCAGTTACACAAAAAAATCAAGAGTGTGGTGAATATCTGGGAGAAGAACTGGTCAATAGTATCAAATTGTGCAGAGAGGTCAAGGAAGATGAGGACTGAAAATAGGTGGTTGGATTTTGCAACAAAACATGACTTAGTAACCTTATAGAACTATGATGAGATAAGAAGAGAGGAAATGGAAGCAAACAAAATTTGTGTATATATATATATATATATATATATACATACACACACATATATATGTTTACATACATATATGTGTATACACCCACACATATAAAATTTTCCAGCATCTTGGCTATGAGAAGGAAAAGAAGACAATGACATTTTGAGGGGATGGCAGGCTTGAGTAAAAACTTTTGTCTTAAGAATGGGGTAAGGTTAGGAACCTGGGACATCTTAGGCAGCAGAGGGAAAACAGTAGAAACAGTAAATAAGGAGTCATTGAAGATTAGAAAGAGAAGGGATGACTAAGGAGGCAAGGAGACATAGGAGATAGGAGGGAGGTCCAACCAAGTATAAAAGTAAGGGCTTGGCCTTTGTGAGAAGGGTCTCTTTTTTGTCAGAGACAAGAGAAAAGGAGAAAAGAATAGTGGTCAGGGGATAATGTAGAGGGAATTTGAGGAATAGGGCAGTTTAAAAAAGGAAATTCATATTGACCTCTAACATCTTAGGACAAAGGTAACGTCCTTTGCTCAAAGGTTAAAGGAGGTATTAGAAGCTTGAGTAAAGCAGAGATACTTGAAAGATACTACATGGAGTATGATAGAAATTCAATTGGGGGGAGAAAAAAAGATTATTATGTTGTAGACTCCAGTCGAGATTAGAGAATGTAAAATTTTAGTGGATTCAGTCAGTGGATTCATCAGGACATAGTCAGGGTGGAGAAAGCAGATGGTGGGAGTAACCCAGGTTTACGGATAGGTAAGACATGAGATGAAAAGGGACAATGAAACCAGAGAATCAAGGACTGAGGTCTGAAGGCATAATTGAACTACTTGATGTGTCAAGATCAAGATAAGGAAGAGAGAGAAATGAAACCAGAGTAGGAAGTGATGGCCTAGAAGATCTAGGAGGAATGGAGTAACTAAAATTTCAGAGTTCTCAATCACAAAGAGAAATGTGGACAGATGGTAGGACACAGATAGATAGGTCATGTAGATGATGAAACTTAGATAGATGGGGTTGGGATAGGACACATTAAAGCAGACACATGGAAACATAAAAAAGTAAAGATCCAAAACACTGACATAAAAGGACACACAGAGAAAAGGAATAGGCATTTGGCATCACAAGTATGATGGGGATAACATAGATGGGATTCAAACAGGAGTAAGACAAGAAAAGAGATGGCGATGAATAAATAGAAGCCAACTCATTAATGGACATTACCTCCCACTCACATTGTTTATATCTTATATGTACATAATGCCTACAGGATATATACTTCTTAGGATCAGAGACTATGGGTGTTTGATGTCTTAACAACATATAATTTAAAGTCCTTAAGAAAAAGGACAGAGTTGAGGTAGAAAGAAGACTGTCAACTAGGTACTGAACTACTTGAGATTGGGGAGGATTTGGAAAGATGACCAGTAGTCAACTTTCACCAGGATTTGGATATGTCCCAGTAGAGTGAACCTCAGGGGAGGCTCCTGAGTAATGGGTGAATATGGGTGTTTTAGAAGTGGTAGTGAGGAACTCCTTTCCTAATGTGCCAGAAAACATGAGAAAAAAAATATCAAGTTCTAGGGACACAGATTCTTCTAGGGATAACCAGATTTCTATGCGTCCAAGATGAAAGGAATATCAGAGAAAAAGTCTAAGGTTATAAGAAAGGTTGCTAGATGAGAGAATGGAGGTTCCAGATGGCACAAAGCAAGTACACCGTTTGAAGAGCAGGGCTAAGAGTGATGGGTAAGAAAGAGCTGAAGAGTAGGGTGGGGTTCCCAAGGAAAAGGGTTTCTGTCTAGACAGCCAATCATTAAACAATAGTTCCTCCCCTACCCTCCAAAGGATGGACATACCACACAGGACCATTTGACTCCTACCCCTAGGGTTCTACGATGGTAGAGGGCATCATCAGTTAAATTCTTTCTCTCTTTTTTTTTTTTTAAGCAATCGGGGTTAAGTAACTTGCTCAAGGTTACACAGCCAGTTATTTCTGGGTGTGGTGCTGAGTGTCTGAGCTCGGGATTTGATCTCCAGGTCGTCCCAACACTGGAGCCGGTGCTCTTACTCGCTGTGCTACCTGGCCGCCCCTAAATTCTTTCTCAAACACTAGGAAAGAAAGGATCTGAGACCTCGTGCCAGATGCCCTATTTCTAGATAAGGTCTGGATGGTAAGATATTCATCTGTTATCTGAAGTTCTCTCTGGTTCTGGGCAGGGTAATGGAGGTGAGGACCAGTTATAAAGCTCAGATCCTGGGTTCAATCCAGCAATAGAAGCTTCATTTGCCTTGATCCTAGCACAGGAGTGAGGCATAGAGAGCTGCGGTCTTGTTGCAGTGGGTCAGATCAGAAGAGTCACAGACTCCAGGTCACTGTCTGGGGGGATGCTAGATAGGGTTATTCAGTCATACTCAAAGACCCAAGATTCTTACCCTAATGGCAGTGAACACAAGCAGTGGCACTTCATCATCACAGGCAATTAGAAATCATTAATTCGGGGTGGCCAGGTAGCACAGGGAGTAAGAGCACCAGCCCCAGTGTCAGGATGACCTGGGGATCGAATAAGGGCTCAGACACTTAGCACCACACCTAGAAATAACTGGACGTGTAACCTTGAGCAAGTTACTTAACACAATTGCTTAAAAAAAAAAAAAGAAATCATTCATTCTGTGCAAACAAATTTATCTTTCTAGTTTTCCCATTGACCCCTCATTTCTCAGCTATCTTCTACATACTCGCATATTTTCTTCTTAAAACCAAAGATCACCCTTGATCTTGTGCTCATCCATAACAGTACTGAGGTAAGCTGTATTCAACCGAGGATCATTTCTCTTACATGCCTTCCTTTCCAAAGATAATCTCCAGATATCTAATTAAAGTTTAACTGAATATTTTTTTCCTTAAGGTTTCAAAGCCTGAAAGAAGAACCGTATGTTGAATTTTTTTTTAAAAGATGTAAGCAGAATGATATTTTTTTCTCTTCATGACATCTAGGGACATTCTGAATATGGAGCATACCTTGTCTTCAAAGGAAATCACCTATCCTCGTGGCATTGTATCAAAAAGGAAAGGACTTTGAGTTATATCTTCCTTTCTTGTATCTCAGTTATATGAAACCAGCTCATTCAATGAGGATTGGTGTGTCAATTTAGAACAGAACAAGGAGTGAAGAGTGGTCACTTTAGCAATGTATTGGCATTGTAATAGTGGTGTACTGGCATCAGTTTACTTAACTTCCCAAAAAGGCAGGGGAAGAATCATAGACTTCCAGTTCATTTCAATGAATTCCGGAAATACTTCCAGGTAAAGCTCAAGAAGATTTGAAAAATATCTACTATGTGCACAGCATTAGCTAGAGTTTGAAGGCAGAGGACAAAAAAAAGGAAATGATTTCCACTGTTAAGGTGTTTGTACTCTTGAGAGGAGGAGGTTGAGCACTGAAGCAACATTTACCCAGGTTAAACATAAAGCATTTAGAAAGTAAACATGAAGTAGGTGCAGGGCTTGGGGGGATGGGAAGTTAACACCTGGGAGGATTGGAAAAGAACTCCTTTAGGAAGTAGGACTTGAGTTAAGCCTTGAAGGGAGCTAGGGAATTCAAGATGTAGAGGTGAGAAAAGGGGTATACTAGCCATGGGGATTTCCTGGGCAAAGGCATAGAGTTGGGAAAGGAGTGCACAAATGTTGGGAAGGTGGAGAGATAAATATTAAATAGGCTAGTTTGGCTTATGTGTATTTGAAGGGAGGAATGCGTAATCAGCCAAAAAGAATAGTTGCAGTGAGATGGTAACGGGTTTTAAATTTCAAACAAAAGAATTTTCATTTTAATCTAAAATCCAAAAGGAGACACTGAAGCTTTCAAATCTGTGAAATAATATGGATATCTACACCTAAAATATCATGAACAATTAAAATAATCTGCCTTTTAATTTTTCTAAACACATATAATTAAACCATCATAAACAGGAAAAATAAATAGGCTTTTCATTTTTCCAAATACATATTGAGAGAGAGAGAGAATGAGTGTTTGTGTATGTGTGTGTGTGTGTGTGTGTGTGTGTGTGTGTGTGTGTATTTGGTGGTGGTGGTAGGAGTAAATTATAATGTAACTTTGCAAAGTCAGTGTGTCACCAATTATAAAACAGAACTTTTGATTCCTATACCTTTCAGAAGTATAGGTATTAAGTTGATTAAATGCATGCATTCCCATAATTGATCTACATACTATATTCCTTAATTATATAAATATCATCATCATTGTCATTATGCCTTTGGGGGGAAAAGATTATGTGAATAGAATCACTTTCTATTTATCTGTAGCCAGTAGGGGGACAAATCATCCCAAGAATCTCTCTCCTTAGTTAACCAAGTCAAAAAGCATCATGCTTTATCCTTGTTGTTTCTGGGTAGAACTTGGTTCAGGGTCTGCTTACTTCAGCAGGGATGACATGAGCTGATTGATAACTTTAAATTTTCAAATACGGTGAAGTCATTTAGTTTACTGAAGCTTTTTCAAAATTATAACTTTCCCACTTAAAAAAATTATAAGTTGAAAACACAGTGATCCTTTAAAAAAACTTAGATGTTAATAAATCAAGGCAATTAACTTTTTTTTTTCACTTTTCAACATACCAACAAAAATAACTCATGTACAGGTGGTAGCAATATGGAAAATCTATCTAATAGATGCCCACTAAAAATAAGTAATTTTTTTTTTAAGTTTTTAACAATTTGGAATTAAAAAAAAAAAGAGCAAGATCCAGTAAATAAACTTGTGATCTATACTTTGGAACTTTATTCTCAGTCTGGTTGCCTTCCTGATTACTAAGTCTTTCTAAATTAGAGCAAGCAATTTCTCTTTGTTTTACCTAATATTTGAAAATGGCAAAAAATCCCCTGGGTCACTGAAAATTATCCTTTCATTCCAGCCGCCTGTTTCAAGTCAGTCAAAACATTCCAGACTTCAAAAGAAGTCTTCGCCTGCTTGGGCCGTTTTGGTGTCCCTCTATGGCTGGCCGAGGAGGGATTGGTTATTTGGATAAATTAATTTGTGGAGCCTGCTGGCCTTCTCCAGGACCTCAATGTCTGACTGCAAATTAGTTCTACTCAACATGAAGAAATCCCTGGACAGACTAGAAGAAATAAATGGTGATAAAATCTAATACTACAATGTTTGTAATGTGATTTTATTCTGCTATGGAGCTTGTAAGCAGAGTTAATGTTGAATTAAATTTTTTTAATTTAAAAAAAAAAAAGGCCATGAAAGCAGAAAATCAGATCAGTATCCAAGTCACAGCAGAGAAGGCTAAAAGCCAACTTCAGAGTAAGACTTCCAGCAGGAATCTTTTATAAGAACAAACAAAAACGCCCGGTTTTCAACAAAATCAGCTAGGTATTTACATTTCGGATACATCTCCCTTCCCCCCCCTCCCCTTAAGACAGGAAGTCACACAGTTGAATTCAGCTAGAGCCGAGGCTGTGAATAAACTGCTAGGCAGTCCTTTAAGGCCTGGCTGAACAAGTGCCTAAGGATTGCTTATCCTTAAGGAAGAAAAGTCTCTGAGCCAAAACTAACAAACATGGCTTCTCAAGCGGAACAATGGTCCAGAAAACTCAGCAAAAAGGAAAATAAACTTCATTGGCAGTTTGTTTTTGACTATTAAGAGCCCAGCTACAACTCTATCAAGATTTTTAAGAAGGTAAGAGATTTCACACATACTGCATTCCCACAGCTGCTTGAAAGTTTATAGTGGAAATGTATCATCTTGTCTGGCCATGCTTAATCCACTTTAGGGAGATACTTGTATCTTTTCTTTCTAAAGTAAACAGAGCCACACCTTTGAAAAAGAGATCAAGAATTCACCTTTCCCTCTAGGCTGGAGTACAACTTAAGTGACTAGGTCCTATTCAACAATTATTGCCTTTGTCATCAAAGATTAGGAAAAGGCTGAGATGATGATAGAAATTAAAAAGTGAAGCTGATGCATTTGTCTGACTCAGGAAATTTCTCTTTCTATTTCTATTAGGGGACTAAAAGGTAATTCCTTGCTTGTTGTTTCTTTTAAACAAAACTGACAAAAGACTTAGATTTCTCATACCAGACTATGTTTTCTAGTGAAAACTGTATCTTGGGTGCTAAAGATTATGCTAATTTCACATGGCATTTAAATGAATTTCAATTCAATTCTGCAAACATTAAACAACTATATGCAAGGCAATGCCTATTATTACTATAATTAGACTGTATACATCACTCCCTGCCCCACCTAATTTTGAATAATTTCTATAAGCATATCCCTGACCCCAATGAAACTAGGGAGAGGATTGCCTGAAAAAAATAAATTCAAAGGGCATATGTATAAAATAAACACAAGACAAGAAAAAACAGATTGGCAATCCAATAAACTTTGAGAGAATATGGATGAACCACAAAACTGAATGATTAAAATTCACCCACTTACAGGTTCTTATCCTTCACTATGCTTTCAGTAATCTGATATGTTCCAAATTTGTCCCCAGTATCACTAGTAGAACTCAATGGCATGGAACTATGCCTAATGAGATTATTATATTTATGGGAGTAATTCTAATTTAACGACTGGAAATGCTTTTTGCCTCCTAGGACTAGATGGAAAATGAGTCATGTCTGAAGATCAACAAAACTGTTGAGTTAAAAGAAACATTCTGTCCCAATAAAATCAACTTCAGTCTAAGGATTCCACTTGAAAATGTAAAATACAGCCCTATGGGGAAAGCACTAATCTAGAAATAAGTGCAAATTATTTGTGACTTTTAATCAAATTCTAACTAGTTGGAGGGAAGATATTATACATGGTATTTGGAGAAACTATTTTAAATAAGATCTCAAAAGATATAAATAAGATAGTACCTTAAAGGACTAGGGACTTTACCTTTTAGAGAGGAACATTATGAGTTTGGAGATTTCTATATGGTATATCTTTTATTGAAATGACAGCAGCAGTAGTATGCTGTAAACCTAATAAAAATGAGGTTTCTTATTAATTTTCCATTAAGTATAAATATTGTTATACCTACTTTATGCTAATATTTATGTAACATTTTATAGTTTTCAAAGATTTTGCACACATGCACAAAATCATGAGCAGCTGACAGTAGACAGGTAGATATTGTAGTGGATAGAGCATTAAACTTGGAGTCAAGAAGAGCTGAGTTCAAATCTGACCTCAGACACTTACTGACTGTGTGATCCTAGACAAGTCACTTAACCCTGTTTCCTCAGTTCCCTCATCTGTAAAAAGAGCTGGAGAAGGAAACTGCAAACGCCTACAGTATCTTGGCCAAGAAAACCCCAAAATGGGATCATGAAGAGTCAGACAAGATTCAAATGTGTCAGTAACAACAAGAATAAAAATGATTAGTCTTATTTTATAGGTGAAGAAACTGAGGCTCAGAGATTATGTCTGAGAGAGGATAGGACCAGGTCTTTGGGCCCCAAATTCCAGAACACTTTCCATTGCACTATACTGCTTCTTAAATCATCAGTAATGAACCTAGTAATTATATATCTAGCAATACAGTACTTTTTAGCCTGATACAAATTTAGATTCACAAACACACACATGCACACACACATACACACACACACACACTCAAAGCACAAAATGTAATTCCTTAATGAGGACCCTAGAGATGTTTGCATGATGAAAGATGGGCTCATTAAAAAAGCAAGTCAGTCAGTCAGTCAACAAGCATTTCCTAAGTGCCTACTATGTCTCAGGCATTCTGTTAAAGGAAATGACATACTCTGTGTAACTTGCCAAGTATTATTCTACAGATTTTACAAAGAAAAATCTCAAAGACGGCTTCTTGACATCAAAAGGAATAAACAACATAACCTAAAGGAATGATCTCCAAAGTAAATGGAAGCAAGCACCTACTTGCTTTGAGTAATAAAAAGGCTATAATTAAAAAGGCTTACATATCTTATTTGTAATTTACATTTATTTACACTCCTATGGATTAGACTGTTGTTTACTATGCTCTGTTAAACTAGGAAAAAAGAATTTCAACACTAAAAATTAGCTCATAATTTGATATTTTAAATTTATCCAATAAAAAATGTATTCTTTATACCACTCACTGAGGAATTTTGATATTACATAATGGAAAAATACATACAATAAAGTAATAACTGTCATTTAAATAATGCTTTTAAGTTTTGCCAAGTGCTTTACATTTATATTATTCCATTCTCACAACAACCCTGGGAGATAGAAGATATTATCATTCCCATTTTACAGAAGATGCAAAAGAGGTAGGCAGAGGTTGAGATTTGCCCCAGATCATATATCTGAGGACTGAATTGAACTCAGGTCTTCCTGACTCCAGGTTTAATTCTCTGTACAGTTCACTTACCTAACTACTTCCATATTTTAAGAAACATGTTCATATATCTAACTAAATACATGAATGGAGGAAAAGAAAAACCACTGTTTTCAGCAGAAAATTTCAGTGCAGAGGATCAAAGTGCCAAGCATGCAGGATTCCAGCTACATGAAAAGTCCTGATGGTGAGTTTCTATTAGTCTTTGAATAATCATGCAAGAGAATCCTCATAAAGAAATATCATCCAAGAAATGTATGATGTGGCCTGTTACACAATATGAGTGAAGGCTAACCAGTGGAAAGTTTGTAGAATTATTAGTATCCACACAATGTCAAAAGATAGGAACATATAAACAAGAGCTACCCAGGAAGAGAAAGTGTGAATGAATTCATATTTGCAATAGTAGAAGCGCCCACCTCAGTGAGATCATGCTTACAGATTTAGCAATCTAGGAAAACCCATTCATTGGTTTAGAGTACTATAAAAAGTAGAGGCAACATAGAATAGTGGATAGATAAAGTGGAATCAAGAAGACCTGAGTTCACACCCTTTCTCTAGCACATTGTCTATTTGTACCTGGGCAACTCACTGCAGCTCACAGTGCCCCTAGGGCTAGACTAGACTAGAAATTGAAAAAATGTTTCTGATCTGCATTGGTAGAGGAAATTTCCTTAGTGGAAGTTCCCCATACTAGTGAAATCACAGGTCTGAGACAAAAACTAAAAGTGGTATTATTGCCAGAATACAGCAGAAAACATGAGTTCCATTAACCTGTATTTGATGGGCTACATGAGTCCAAGTACAGGGGAATGTGCAAGTCAAACTATGCTAAGAAGCAAAATAATAAATGTAAAGTGTGAATTACAGCACATTTTAAAAGAAATACAATTGTATTACATATTACTTTCAACTAAACATGTTATATACTAACATATTAGACATGCTAATGATATGCTACTAAGTTCTTAAGGCACCTTTCCTCAATGAATGATTTGGCATATAAAATTGTTACACTGTACAAGTTATTACAATCATCTTTACATTATTAATTACTTAGGAAGTCCTTTTCTCACAATTAATGGTACAGACAAAATGTCTAGTTCAGCCTCTGTCCATATATGATCATAAATTCTCAGTAAAAGAGGGCTAAATGATATTTTGCTATAGAGGTAAAATAATACTTAATAAAAGCTAGTATCACTTAAAAGTTTGCAAAACACTTTACAAATTGTATCTCATTTTATCTTCACAAAACCTCAGTAAATAGGTGCTATTATTATAGTTATTTTGATATTTGTCTAAATATAGTATAGTCTTTATATCTTTTTTTGCATGATAACTTTCCTAATCCTAGAAAAAAAAAAACATTGAGCTAGAGCTGTATTCTCTCTCTCTCTGTCTGTCTCTCTCTCTGTCTGTCTCTCTCTCTGTCTGTCTGTCTCTGTCTCTCTATCCTCTCTTCCCCCCTCTCTCTGGATATCTATCTCTCTGTCTGTTTCTGTCTCTGTCTTCAAAAGGTAAATGAGTCCATGGAACTGGGGTGGGACAAAAGTGTCAAAACTGGAATGTAGTGATGATTTCTCTGTGTTTACAAAACCTCTGCCCCATGCAATCCCACACATCTGAATTTACACACCACTCAAAACAGAAGAATGGTACTTGATGATTTGGTACTACATTCAGTAGTGAGACAGAGAGTTAATTTAACCTCAATGACCCCTACTTCCTCCGTGCTTCCTTCCTCTTAGTATAATCTTTATTAAATAAAAACAAAAACATAGAATGAAGCCCTGCATGTTTTTTTTTGGCTGTTGTTGAAAAATAGATATGTACATGATTTATTGTTCCAGAAAGGGAATGTAAAATGTAGTATTAGTATAGTATGTGTACTAAATGATAGGCATAGAAAGAAGATTTTTAATTAATTATATCTTTTACAGTATGAGATAGTATGAGACACTATAACAGGAATTAACTCACACATAAAGACACACCTAATTCTGGGCTACATAAACACTGAGCTTTTTAGTGTTGAGCACTGCAGTGGTGTCAACCCAGAGCAGGGTTTCAATAAAAGCCTTTCGATTCATAAGTCAACAACATGCATTTATTAAACACCTACTGTGTGTCAAGTTTTAGGGAAACAAAGGCAAAAACAATCTCAGCTTTCAAGGAGCTCAAAATCTAATGGGGGAGGCACATATAAACAACTATGTACAACAGGATATATACAGGATAAATTGGAGCTAATCAGAGAGAGGAGGCACTAAGATTAAGGGACATTGGGAAAGACTTCTGGCAGAAAGTGAGACTTTAGTTTAGACTTGAAGAAAGTTAGTGCAGTGGTAGAAAGGAGGAGGGAAAGAATTCTAAGCATGGGGTCAGCCAATGAAAAGTCCCAGAGTCAGGAGGCAGGAGTCTCTTTTTTTGAGGAATAGCAAGGAGACCACTATCATTGGCTCTTAGAGTATATGAAGGGGGAGGAATATTTAAGGAGACAGGAGAAGTAGAAAGGGAGGAAGTGGAAGGAAACAAGCATTTATTAAGCACTCCCCATGTGTTAGGCACTGCTCTAAGCATATTACAAATATTACCTTATTTGATACTCTCAAATAGATGCTATTAGGAAAAAGAAGATTCATAATATTTGGTAAAAATTAGCATCATGGAAGTTTATCACTGCTAGTTTGAGAGTCAAGGCTTTCCACATTCTAACTCTAACTTACCATGCCAGCTTTAAAGTTTAAAATTAATCCCAAGGATGTCCTGCATGCCCCAGAAAACTGGTTGGCAAAGAGCCAATCTTCACTGCTTGTCCTGAATTCTGGCCTCCATGTATTACTCATACTATTTATTTCCTTTGCCCAGAATACCCATTTCACTACTGAGTCTCACCCTAGCATCCCAACAATCTCTGCTTCTTGAAATCCTTTCATGATAACTCAGCTGTCATCTCCTCCATAAATCTTTCCCACCCTACCCTTCCCACTGCCACTTTGATAGTGATTTCTTTCTTGTTTAATCTCATAGAACTCTGCTTGCATTTATCCTTACACATTTCTATCTTAATCTGTATTAGAGGTGTGAGGTAACATGTGATAATAATAATACTAATAATAATAATAATATTCATATAACATTTGGAGGTTAATTTTATATGTATTATCTCATTACATCCTTACTTACAACAACTTTGTAAGGTAGGGACTATTATCCCCATTTTGTAAGGTAGGGACTATTATCCCCATTTTAAAGACGAGGAAAGAAAGACTAAGAGAATTGAAGTGATACTGTATGCATCACAAAAACAAGTAACCATCTGAAGTAAGATTGGACTGGGTGTTCCTGACTCCAAGGCCAATGATCTAGCCACTATGCCACCTGGTTGAACGTGTGCTAGTCTTGGAATCAGAACATCTAGATTTGAATACTTCCTGAACACTAATTAATTCAT
>NW_027186304.1:82990293-83025838 GCF_028583685.1 Petaurus breviceps papuanus
CTAAGGGACATTTTGAAGGGTAAATGAGAAAAAAGACTTTGTAATTTTAAAATGCTATTAAGTGTCACCTATTATTATTTGTTTATAATAATTGTAACAATAAACTGTATTTTTTTCCCCAAATACATGTCACCTCTGCAAAATAGTAAGCTTTTTAAGAGCCAGGATCATGCATGAACATGCATATGAATGTATGTTGAATTCATCTCTCATAGCACTTAGAACAATTTAGTGCACACAAGACTTTAATAAGTTTTTGTTCAATAAATGAATATATGAAATGAATGTTAGTTAAATGTTGGGACCAGTTCTGCCTGTGATGTAGTTCAATTATTTCTAGTTATGACAGAGAGAGGAAAGTGGCAACATTTAAGTTCCTTTCCATGTAAGAATAAACTGAAGGAGGAATTGGGCAAGGAGTTTCATCCAAATGCAAACCAAGTAATAAAATAATTTGAATGTAAAAACTGAAAGTTATCTCACGTACAATAAAGTCTGCTCAAGACTGTTACAGTTCCACTTGAGTTGGGTAGAATATGAGAAAGATCAGTTATTTCCCTGTACAGCTGCAGAATGAACAATGTAATGAACAGTGTAAATAGGGTTATAGAATATCAGTAATTTTGTTAATTTTCTAACTATGAAAATAAAACTATGAATAGCATTTAACTAAGATGACTGTGTGAACTCTCTTGTATTATTTATTTCTCTTTTACAAACAGCATATGATGATACATCATTTATTCAGAAGTCAGATTTCTAACTAATTCCAACTTCCTGAACATATCAGGTAACCAGAAAACGAGGCTCCATCCTTCAAAAAGTATTTCTAAACTTCTAAATATGACATTTGTTTCACTCAACTCCCTGTGTATGGCTCTTGGGTTATGTGAATCTAGTGCTTTCTTCTAAAAGAAAATCAGCATGTCATTGTATTAATTATCCAGCAAGGGGGTGAAATATATAAATTTTCCACCATGTAGTGCTATATTTAACCACCAACACAGTGGTTTCCTTGTGAGCTTATAAATAGATCCCTTGTAAGACATTTTTATCTGGTTCAGATGGGAGATAGCCCTTTCCTGAAGTCTACACTATCCCCACTGGTCACCAGAGAGTGCTCAGCCTGCAAACACTTAGGGTGTTCTCACTTGTTGACAAACTGCCAAATTCTATGGAGGTAGAACTAAGCAACTTGAATTAACCTCTCTCTGGAATAAAGCTGAAATTCAAAGTGTCATAATATGAAACCTACTTTCTGTCCCAAGCTCTCAAGCTCCCACACCATCTGGGTTCTATTCTCCCACTGCAATTACATATTCACAGACTTCTGTGATCATATACATTGTTATATATAGAATGAAATTAAAAGCAACTAGACCAAACACTTCTGTTTAGAGGCATTTGCCTGCAACTATTTCATAGCCTTCCTCCTAGCTGCTTTCCCAGATCTTTCCTAGTAATCAAAGATAATCTTAATTGCACTCACCTGAGGATCATGGGAAAGGAATATGGGAAAGGGCACCTGTCACACAACCTCTTATAAGGATGATCCTGAATCATCATTAGGTTAAATTATAGTAGTATAGTCTATTAAAGAAAGCATTAAGCATCAGGGTGTATAATATATTTTGGATAGATTCCCATGAAATAATGCACAGGTTACACTTAAAATCTCTTCATCCTTACAATAATGATGCTGGACTAAATGATGACAAATGTTTGGGGTTTTTTGTTGTTGTTTTCCGCCAGTAAGATTCTATAATTCTAAGCTTCAATTATTTGAAAAAATCTATTCATGTGAAATAAATCACTCCTTAGTGATTCCTTGGTAATTCTGGATAAACAGATGAAATCATAATTTGGAGTTTCTAGTTATTTTTACTCATTAATATATTAGGTCAAGCCAATACTAGAACTTAGTTCTTCTAATTTCTAGGTGAGTATCCTTTTTATTATATTGCACTCAGAAGACACAGAACTATTGTATAAATCTACCTAAAGACTTCTGCTACATGGGGTCAATCTTTTTAGTAAGAAAATACATTGTTTTAAATGCTTAAATTTTGATTAAAATAAGTTCATTTTGAGAATCTTAAAGTATAGGATACATATATAGTTAATAGAATGGTTTTCTGCCAAAAAGTAATGTCTCCACAAAAGCTACTGATAGCATCTAAAATTCTTCATGACTTAGTAGATATTTTTAAAAGCACAGCTAGAATACTGAAATATAGACATTTTCAAAAAGATCTAGAATAATATTCCTAAAATATTTACTCAGTTAGCTCGTGTGCCATTTAGGGTTTGTCCCTTTATAAACATGTCTTAGGTTAGGTGTCCTAATCTGTATCTTGCCACTGGACTCAGATGGCTCCAGAGGAGAAAGTGAGGTTGATGACTTTGTGCAGCCCTCCCTTACTTTCATCCAATTCACTAGCAAGTCATGGCATCACCTTCCTGATGTCATGGTCCTCTTTGAGAACAAAGAACAAATAATAACAAGAATATCTTTGTTTAAATTACAGACACAACATATGTGTGATGACCAACTTTGATAGACTGGACTCTTCTCAGCAATGCAGTGATATAAGTCAATCCCAAAAGACTCATGATGGAGAGAAATGTGTACATCCAGAGAAAGAACTAGAAAGAACTGAGTTTATATCCAGATTGAAGCAAACTACCTTATCTTTTTCCTTTTCTTGTTTGGTTTTATGTCCTCTCTACCATTTTTCATTCCATCTGATACAATCCGTCTTTATAACCTGACTAATGTATAATGTGAAAGTATTTACAGATCCTATACTTGACTGTATGCTGCCATGGAGGGGGTGGGGAGGGAATGGAGGGGGACAAAATGTGAAACTCAAGGAATTGTGGAATTTAATCTTGTAAGCTAAAATTAAATAAACAAATTAATAAAGTGAGGGGTTGCACTTGAACAAAAAAGAATATCTTTGTTTAGGTGGTTTGTCTTTCTATGGTTTAGAGAATTCATGGACGAAGCAGTATTTCCTTTTCTGATTTCTTTACCAATAATCTTTGATAAAGGCATCTAAGGGTCTTTACACTGACCCTAGGAGAATTAGGGTCCTACTATACTATATTTTTAGCTTAATATTTTTCCTGATGTACTTACCTTAGTATTGAAATGAAGGATTACTTCTGCCTTTTGCTTCTTGTCAGAATCAATTAATCAATAGATCAACTAATCAATCTATTTATGAGTATTTGTTAAATATTTATTTCATGATGATTCCTCTCCTTTCTGATTGAGAACTAGAAGGTAAAGCACTAAATTCTTCCCAAAGCTTTCTTTTAAGGAGGGGTAGAATCTGGACTTTCCAGAAAACTATTTAAATCAGAAGCTCCATTTGGTTTGAACCTCACAGGACATGATGCTTCTGTGGTACATACTCTCTCATAACCCATCCCCCCTTTCCAGCTCTCTTTTGTGTGTTGTCTTCTCTCATTAGCTTATAAGCTCATTAAAGGTAAGGAGCTGTCTTTTTCTTATTTGTATCCATAACGCTTTACATGGTGTCTGACACATAGTAGTAGGTATTTAATAAATGTTTCTTGAATTGAACTGTATTTGGGGACAAAGAAGAAAATTTAGACCCACTCTTTTTTTTTTGAGGAGGGAAGGCAGGGCAATTGGGGTTAAGTAACTTGCTCAAGGTCACACTGCTAGTAAGTGTTAAGTGTCTGAGGCTGGATTTGAATTCAGTTCCTCCTGATTCCAGGGCCAGTGCTCTATTCACTGTGCCATGTAGCTGCTCCAGTCCCCACTCTTAACAAGCTTACATTCTAAAGGAAGAAACACACATAAATAAATACAAAATAAACATGTAAATATGAGATAATTGTTTTGGGGGATATTGGGAGCTGGAAGGCATCAGGAAATACTTCATGTAAAAAAATGAATCTTGACTTAGGCTTTGAAGGAAATGTCTAAGAAGCAGAGGTGAGAAGGGAATGTATTCCAGGAAATGGGGGAAACCTCTGCAAAGGCTGGGAGAGAAAAGATGGGGTATTGCATGTGAAGAACAACAAAAAAAGACCTTTCTGTTTGGATTGTAGAGCATGTGAAGGGAAGAAATATATAACAAATCTAGAAAGGTAGTTTGAAACTGGATTCATAAGTGCTTTAAATGCCTTACAAAAGAGCTTGTATTTGGTCTTAAACTTCACAGAATGCCATTTAAATTTATTGAGTAGTGGAGAGCTAGTCTTACTCATGCCTTGAAAAAAATTACTTTAATGTGATGTCAAAGATAGACCATAGTGGAGAGAGACTGGTGGCAGGGAGAATCAAAAGGCTATTTCAGTAGTCTAAGAAAGAGATCATGAGTTCACTAGAGGCACCTCTTCCAAATTCTGTTTGTGCCCAAAGTTGCAAGGACTACTTTCCACAAAATCATAGTCTATCAGAAGCTATCCAGTTCAACCAATAAGAACAAGGATCCTCTCTTTAGTATACCTGATGAGTAGTCATCCATCTTTTGCTTCAAGACCTGGAGGTCTTACTCTACCTGAGGTGGAATTCCCAGCCTGCCCTCTGAGTCAGGCCATTCCACTTTTTGGTAGTTCTAATTGTCAGAAGCTTTCCTATTTATATCTATAAGTTTTGCCTGTTGCTTTTAGTTCTACATTGTGGGACCACACAGAATAAATCTAATCCCTCTCCTAGGTGACATTTCTCCAGATGCTCAGAAAGAACTATCATGTCCAACTTAACTCTTATTTGGGCTAAACATTCCTAATTCCTTCAATTAATCCTCATATATCATGTACTTGAGCCTCATGAGCCTTATTGCCTTTCCCTGCATTCTTTATCAGTTCATCTTATCAACAGTCTTCCTAAAATATGGTTCAGAGAATTGAATACGACACTGCAGATGCAGTCTTACTAGGGGCAAGTACATCAGACCTACTATCTCCCTAGTCTTAAACATTATTCATCTCTTAATTCATCCAAGATTGAATTTATTTTCTTGGTTACCAGGTCATAGCAACTCATGTTGAACTTCCTCTCCACTAAAACCCCTAAATAATTTTCAGACAAACTGCCCTGTAGATTCAACTCCCTCATCTTGTCAAGTGCTAGACTTGGAGTCAGAAAGTCCTAAATTCAAATCCTACCTCAGACATTTACTGGCTATGTTACTCTAGGTGCTTAAGTAGACTTCTCTAGACCTGTTTTCTAATGTGTTAAATAGATATAATAAGGATTATGAGGATCAAATAAAATAATATATGTTAGGGACTCTGCAAACTTTAAAGCACTACATAAATGTTTACTCTTACTACTATTATTACTACTCCTGCTTCCACCATTACTACTACTGCTACTACTACTATTACTGCTACTGTTACTATTACTATTACTACTGCTATCTTATAGTTATGAAATTGATTTTTGAAGCCACACATAAGATTTTAAATATATTGCTATTTTGTCCAATTCCATTAAATTTGGACCAATAGACAGTCAGGGGTGGGAAACCTATGATTGTGAGGCTACATGTGGCCCTCTAGGTTCTCAAGTGTGGCCCTTTGACTGAATCCAAACTTCACAGAACAAATCCCCTTAATAAAAAAAAAATGTTCTGTAAAACTTGGACTCAGCCAAAAGGCCACACCCAAGGATCTAGAAGGCTACAGGTTCCCCACCCCTGGCCTTTTAGTATCTTTTTGGAGCCCCATTTGTCATCCAGTTTATCATCAAAGGCTCTTACAATGAATAATGAAATATGGAAATATGAAATAATGAATAATGGAAAAAGCAATAGCTTGACAGTAAGGGATTATGCAAAGATTCCCTTACCCCTAAAGAAAATTACCATTCAGAGCCTAATAGTTTCCCCAAAATACCAGGGGACCATAACTCAACCTGTACAAAGAGCCTATTTGGGTTACTAAGAACACTACTATTGCTGTCTTTCTTACCCAAATCAGAGATTCTGAGATGAGAAAAGGACATCAAGGAACCTTTTATTGGCTCCTTTCCTAATCCAGTGTTTGAAGGTCCTCAACATATGAACACAAGTTTTGAAGCTAGTAAATACAGACTTTAGGGTTTGATGACTAGCCAAAGGATTCAGAGAACCATGATTGAAAGCTGAACTTGGCCAACAGAAGAAAACTGACACTAAAAGAACTTCCAAGAAACTTTTTAAAAAAAATCATGTCTGTGCAAGAAAAGTCTGGGAATTTTCTCCCAATGTCTCCTTATCACCCATGTATTTGTGGAAAGTGAATTTTTGCAAGTATTTTAATAAAATAAAAATGGTAGCCTCTAACCAACTCCATTAGCAGAGATAAATATAAGGAAGTGCTTCAGAAAATAAAGGTTTAAGATAGGAATTAGAGGAGTAAGAAGAAGGAAGAGAGTAACATTAGTGGCAAGAGAACTTCCCTCAGAGTCAGGAAGACCAGGGTACTGACTCATATAGGCTGTGTGTCCCTGGGCAAGTTGCCTAACCTCTCAGGGAACCAAGCAATTTTCTAATATAACAACGAACAACAACAGCTAAAATATGTAGCACTTGCTATGTGCCAGGTACTATGCAAAACACTTTGCAAATATTATCTTATTAGATCCTCAAAACCGCCTTGGGGGGTAGGTGCAATTATTATCCCCATTCTACAGATGAATAAACAGACAAATGAGATTAAGTGAGTGGCAGAACAGATGCTAACTCACTGGTAGAGGGAGTTTCCTCATCACAATTTCGGGAGGAGGGAAGGGAAGAGGTGACCAGAACATTTTCAAAACCAAGATTAAAACTGCTTGTATATGGAATGCGATTGAAATACTATTCATGTTCTTGCTTTCTCCCTTGCTACTCATTTTTCTTCTAAGTCTCTTTAGACTTCATTTTTACATGTAGTCCTTTCTTCCTTCATAATAATCTCTCTGTAATTCTATCATTAATTTTCCTTTTAGCTTCAATTATTTGAGTTTTATGTTGTGTTTATTGGAATAATATATACACATTCAAGCAGAATGATTCAGAAACAATTATTTGTCAACATTTCAAGCTGGGGTTATTTAAAATCATCAAAGATTTCTGAATCTGGATTCAAAAGATCTGCTTTAATACTAACTCTCCCAGTCTGTCTATGGAAGCTTGGCAGTCACTTAAATTCTTTGTATTTCAGTTTCCTCATCTAAAAAATGAAGGAGTTGTATAGTATAGGGCCTGTGAATCTATAATTCTATGACAGTGTTAATGTTAGTGACAGCTCCATAAAAAATGTGGCAGAAAATACAAGAGTATAAATAAATGAAATAAAGTAATCAGTGAATAACATAATACTAGGAGATGGTATCAATAATTCTCTTCTTACTTCAATTCATAGTTTACAAAAAAAAAAAACAACACCCAGACAATTGAATGCATCAAGGATATTATACTGTTCGAGGTAATCGTTGTATCTTACAGAACAATCTCTAGGCGCTCAGTGTGAATTGCCTCACAAAATGAGTTAAGAAATCCATAAAATACATTTGTAATCACTTAAGATATGGCTGCAAAACTACTTTGGTAGCTCCTGGACATCTGTTATTAAAATTCTCACACATTAGCAGTTGTTACTTATTGTATCACACCATTATGTCTTGTAAAACATGAGTTTACAGGAACCAAAACAGCATTATGAAAGATCACCCCCCCAGAAGTTTATAATAACTCTAGCATGAACAGAACAGAACCGTGAGACAGCAGTTCCCAGTGCATTGTCTGAGAAGCAGATTTCAAAGGAAAAGCCCTATAGGTTACAGCAAATAACATTAGCAATTAAACCACAAAGCAGCACTAATGCAAACACCAAATTTTTATAAATGAATATAATCTACTGTTGTTTGAAATTCATTTTTTTTACAATGTTATCATCTAAAAATTATCCAACAGTAGACTTTCAATGCAACTTAAGGCTTATATCTTTTAAGTGGGAAAATTCACTTGAGTAAAATTTTAATGACAAAACAAATATTTTAAAACATACTTTATATTTATCATATGCAAAACCAACTTCTGAGCCTTCCCCATCTATATTCTCTCTCTCTGTCGTTCTCTCTCTCTTTCTCTTTCTCTGTCTGTCTCTCTTCTACAAACACACACAGATACACACACATGCAGAAAACATACTAACACACAGATCTCCTTAATTTAATTTCCATTTAAGAGTTCTGTAAAATGGATGATGAAGCTCACATATTAAACTCAAAAACAGATTTAAAAATCTATGTTCAGATAAAGTTAACATCCCAGCCCAGGACTATTGTTCCATGAATTAAATATATGTGCTCTTTAAGATAACAATAAATACAAGCCATAAAAATGATACTATGTATTCTGATAAAATGAAAATATATTGATTATTGAACATTTTTATGATAAACTGAAGTATAAGTATGGTTTTGTTATTCTCCTTTTCATGTACTGATACCTTTAAGACAAAATTAGTTCAGGTCTCTGAAATAGAATACTGTAATAATTCATAACCTCAAATCATTAAAAATTGGTCTAGAGCTTTTAAGGAGTTTCCAGACTCTCAGGTTACAACAAAAATAGTAATTACAATTTTTAAAGCAATAGCTCTTTCCTTAGGCCTGACATTCTATTTACTTACTGACTGTCCATTTATTCCCTGGGGGACTTCCATTGAAGAAATCTTCTTCTGAATTATATATGGGCTATTAGCTACACACTGTCTTCAAAGAGTTCAAACGCCCTTGCACCTGTGAAGAACAGAACACCATACAGTTATATTAATTGTTTGGCATGAAATTAAGAGTTGATCTTTACATCTGCAGCTTTCCTTTACTAGCATGTACATACAAGTCAAGAACACTCATCTTCAATGAATGAATCTTTAAAATAAACATATGGGCAGGCTGTTTATCACCATTTACACGAGCCAAATGCAGGAAATGATAACTCTGCTGGGCCTGCTGTCAGCAGCTGCAATCCAGGGGAAAAAAAGGCTGCCAGGAACTTTTCCACAGATATGATTTTTGTGGCAAAGCTCAAAAACTTTCCTTTGTTTTCTTCTTAAAAGCATAGTTTCAGTACATGTCAGTGTCATGCTAAGTCTAACACTGTCTATCAGTGTAATGCTAAGAGGAAATACTTATAAAAACTATGATTGTAAATGGAGCCAGGATAAAAAAATCTACAAAGTTGTCAGCCTTATCCTCAGGCTAAGGATATTGTTACACTGTCTCCATGAGATTACAATAGGTCACATTAAATCATAGAATCATAATGAAGATGACATTAGAAGTAATCTAGTGCAACTTACTTTTTTTTTTAACAAGTTAGGAAACTGAGTTCCAGCAACGTTCAGTGACAGGCAGGATCATACAATGGAGCTGATATGTGAACCAAATTCCCTTAGCTCAAAATATGTCCCTTTTCATTGAATTCAATTGATACCTTCTGAACATGAGATACTATACCTTCCAAAAGAGGGGGAGGGTTAAGTAAGAACAGGCTTCCAAATTTTAAAAAATTGAATATTCAAACAAAGAATAATAAAATATTTTCTACATTTAATTATTTTCCTAAACACATAGTTGTGTTCCATCACAATTTTTCCTAAATTTCAAGATTAAATTTTAATATTCACAAAATCACAGACATTCATTCTTCTGTGATTCAAAGTACAAGAAACATTTATTTTTTCTAATTTGGATTTGAATATGACTTCACCAAATATAACCAATTTAAATGGCTTATGCAACATTAAACATAAGAGATTTGTAAATGTTGGTATGAGAGACATCTTATTGAACTGAAAAGAACATAGTGATATGAATCAGAAAACTATTTTTATATAAAGACTAAATTAGTTAAATTTTCTGGACCTCAGTTTCTTCATATGGGAAAATAGGGAATTGAATTAGCTAATCTCTAAAGTCCCCGCCTATTCTAGTATTCGATTTGTTTTCTTTATGGAAATAGAATCACTTTTGGAGAGGCAGGGAGGGAGTAACTGTGATTTAATTGATATAGGAAAGCTCCTGATAAGGAAAGTACTTCTCCCAAGGAAGACTGGCACCAACTGTACAATTTATAGTTTTAGAGATTTATCTGGGATGCTTGAGAAATGAAGTGTTTTGCCCATTATCATATGGCCAGTATGCATGATTCGAACCCTGGTGTTCCTGACTCCCAGGCTGGCTCTAAGGACTCCTCTTATTATGGAATTGTACATGAAAATAAAAGACAATTGTACTATATGTGTGTGCACATGAATTACTCAATAAGTCTATCATGTGCAATATATACACCCACACCTATCCACCCATATACACATATATTAATATATTAACACATGGTTAGAGAGATTAATTGACTATTTCCAGGTCATATAGCTACTTATTAACAAAGCAAAACAACACACACACCTTTATTGATTTATACACTTATATGTATACTTTTTTGAGGATAATAATAGAGCCTACTTCACAGGGTTGTTATAAGAATAAAATGAGATAATATATAAAGAACGTTACAAAACTTAAGGTGACACACAGAGAGGAAGAGAGTCTGGAACCAAAAAATTTTTTTAAATGTTAAAAATGGTTTTTACATGTAATTGAAGGAAAAAATAAAATATTATTTTAAAAATCTCATCTAAATGATAGCTTTACTAAGGATTCTGGACCTGTGATTTCATCCTATAAGGAAATCCCAGAATGGAATCTCCCTCAAACAATTTAGATTGACAACTGTGTAATCTATAGTCTCAGGGAGTTTGCTGAATCACAGAGAGATTATGACCTATTGACAATCATAATAAATGTCACAACTAATATGTGTTAAAGGCACAACTTGAATCCACATTTTCTTGAATCCAGGTGTGGCCCTCTATCTGTTTCATCATATGGAATCTCCATTTATTCACACACACACAAACATGAGCAAAACATCTGATATGATGTCCAGCTTCAACTGTAAATTATTTCAAAATGCTGAAGCAAAAACTATGGGCCATGTTATTTCCTTCCTATCATCAGAGTCAGAGAAAAAAAAATACACCCAAACACACTTTTCACAGTAATAACAGAGGGACTGTTTCTCAGATGATTGTCAATAGTTTTATTTCTTTTAAAAATGATCATATGTACTTGAAAACAGAATGTACAAATGACAGCACTGTGTAATAATCCTAGAATGGAAGCTGAGTCAAATTAAGAAGGACTTTAAATGCTAAACAAAGGAATTCGTGGGGGGGGTTTCCCTCCAAGAAGTAACAGGAGGCCCTGGAGCTTCTTGAATAGAGTGGCATGGTCAAATATAAAGAGACTGAGTAGAGGGCTATTGTAACAGTCTAGGAGAGGGGTGGGGAACCTGCTGCCTTGAGGCCACTTGTGGCCCTCTGGGTCCTTAAGTGTGGCCCTTTGAATCCAAACTTCACAGAACAAATCCCCTTGATAAAAGGATTTGGTTTTTGTAAAATTTGGACTCAGTCAAAAGGCCACACCCAAGGACCTAGAAGGCCACATGTGGCCTCAAGGTCTCAAGTTCCCAACCCCAGGTCTAGGAAAAGGGCAATGATTTCCTGAAAAAGGTTGGTGACTGTGTGAGGAGGGAGAAGATACAACGCAAATTGTCGAGTTAGTATCAATATAACTTGGCACATAATTTGTAGGACAACATAGAGAAAAAAGTCAGGAATGATTCCCAGGTTGAAAACCTAGGTCATTAAAGGAATGGGAATGATCTTAACAGAATTATGGACTGATCAGAGATGTCTGATGTAAAGATCTTCCCTATCCTGTTCTCCTGATTCTATATTTATTTTGTTCATGAAAAAGCTTTAAAATTTTTGTATGATAAAAATTGCATATTTTGTCTTTTATCTATCCTATGTCTTGTAATTAAATCCTTATCCACAAGTATGAAGTGTATAATGGTGCATTCTTACACCACTTTTTATGATATGACTTTCTATATTTACTTTATGTATGCATTTAAAATATATTGTTGTACATATTGTAAATTTGGAGTTTAAACTTATTATGTCTAAAAATGCTTTCCAGTTATTCTTTAAAAGATAGCTGGTAGCATGGAGGATAGATTGCTGGACCTAGAATCAGAAAAACCTGAGTTCAAATTCATCCTTAGATATTTAGAAACTAGAAATGTGACTTTTGGCAAGTTTTTGCCTCAGTTTCCTCAACTATGAAATGGAGATAATAATAACACTCTCAGGATTCTTGTAGGGATCAAACGAGATAGTATTTATAAAGAGTTAAGCCTGGCATACAGTAGGCACTTAATAAATGCCTGTTTCATTCCTTAAAGAATCTTATCCCCCTGTAACTTATTATATTTACCAAACACTAGACTCTTTTATGCATTTGCAACTAGGTCCACTATCAAATGATGTTTATAAATAAATTTTTGTAAAAGATTGAGTTCCAGCAATGATAGACCAGGGTAGCTGGGTGGCACAGTGGATAGAGTGTTGGGTCTAGAATCAGGAAAACTCATCTTCCTGAGTTCAAATATGACCTCAGACACATACTAGCAGTATGAGCTGGAGAAAAATAAGTTGGAGAAGGAAAAGGCAAGCCACTCCAGCATCTTTATTGAGAAATTCCCAGATGAGGTCACGAAGACTCAGACATTACTGACAAATGAATGAACAAATGATTCTTTCCTATTTTTCCCATCATTTCTCTTGATATTCTTGAAGTTTTGTTCCTCCATATGAATTCTATGATCATTTTGTGTCATTCTATAAAATATACACTCATTTATTTGATTAGTCTAGTGTTAAATCTATAGATTAATTTGGGATGCCTTACCATTCTATAAACATGACAGTGGCCTAACACTGGATTTGGATTCAGAGCACCTGGGTTTCAATCCTGATTTTTATCACTATCTATATGATCTAATGCAAAAGACTTCTTTGTGCCTAATTTCCTCATCAGCACAATTAAGAAGTCTCAACTAGAGCACCTCTGAGGTCTCTGCTAATTCTAAATCAATGCCCCTACAAATATGCTCTAATTGTTTAGATCTTCTATATGTCAGTAAACACTGTTTTTATTTATATTTATTTAGATTCTATAGGTGCCATTTGGTAGGTCAACTCCCATATATGTTTGCATGTTTTTAGTATTTAAGGGAATTTCTATCTCCATTTTCTCCTGGCTCATATTAATAATGCACATAAATTCTAGTCATTGCTGTTTATTTATTTTATAACCTATTATTTAAATGAAGGCATTAATTATGTAAATTAGTTTAAAATCACTAATAATCAGAAAAATACAGATGAAAACCACTTCACACTCATCAATTGGCAAAGATGGTTAAAAATGGGGCGGGGGGGCAATGTTGGTGGGGCCAGGGAAAGACAGACATATTAATTCATTGTTGGTGCAGTTATAAATTGGTCTTTACATTTTGGAATTAGAAAAGAAAAGTTACTTAAGTCTTCCATCCCAAGGAGATCAGTAACATAAAATAAAGACCTATATATTCCAAAACATTTTGCAATGTTATTTTTAGTAGAAAAAAAATTAGAAATAAACTATTTGCTTAACGTAGAAAATACAGACAAGATCAAGAGTACATGTAGGATTCTGACTTAACATAAAAGAAAAATAAACACAATGACTACAGTAACGTAACTGAAAATAACACTCATGGGCTGCAAAATTTAGATCAAATCCAATGGACAATGCTCATTCCAAAGTATTAAAAGTAAAATATACATTTTTTTTCCCTTACTGCTTAAAACAAATCCAGTAAGCTACAAAGAAGAAACTGGCATGGCCTATCATTAGAATTACTCCATTAGGCTGCTTTGCTTAACTATTTGTTATAGGAAGATGCTATGTGGGGCTCTTGGTTGGAAAGTGACTAACTCTGAAATTAAACATATCACGATGAAGATGTCCACTAAATTTAAGAAATCAACCACCAAGGTAAAAGATATTTTGGGGAGAATGACTATTTAAAAATAACAGCAAGGAATAAGGATGCATGATGGGCTTAAGTAAAGGAGAATGTGCTCCAAACAATGACATATGTAAATAGTAGAAATTATTGAAGACAAAAAATGGAAATGGAGGGAGGTAGTTGAGGTAAGATAAGGTAAATAGAGAAACAATCAATAAGTAATGAGGGGGGCAGCTAGGTGGCACAGTGAATAGAGCACCAGCCCTGGAGCCAGGAGGACCTGAGTTCAAATGCAGCTTCAGACACTTAACACTTACTAGCCATATGACCTTGGGCAATTCTCTTAACCCCAGTTTCCCTGCCTTCCCCCCTCCAAAAAAAAACAGTAATGAGAGTGATACATTATCACCCCTGTTTAAAAGGACAGTAAGCATCAAGCCTATTGGTGATGACTTGCTATGCCCTAAGCATCAAGCCTATTGGTGATGACTTGCTATGCCCTGGACAGGTTAAGAACTTGGACAGGTTAAGAGTACACCAGTGAGTCAGTTCTATCCACCACACTTTAGGAAGATAATCAATAGAGTGTATCCAGAAGAAGGTAAAATGAATGAATATGATAACATACAGGTATTAGCTGACAGAACTAGGGATACTTAATCTGAAGAAAATAGTAGATTTGTGATACCCATTGTCAAATATTTGAATGATTGCCATGATTAATTTGACTTTTTCTCTTTTGCTCTAGGGGTAAGGAACTTTTAACAATATGTGGGAGCTTACAAAGAAGCAGATTTACACTTGTGAGAAAAAAATATCATCTCCAAAAGACATCATTTTGTCCACCTACACAATAGTCCACTGAACATTCAACATAAAAGGACAAGAAGAGTATTAATCCTAGGCCTGGTTCTGTCTGAAATCTATCACGTATAAGATGAGAAGAATGAAAACATCATCATCTTCCTCATAACTGGTATTTATTTATACCTGGATCAAGACTAGTTAACAGCTAAGATCCAAGAACATAACCAAAAGGGGAAGAGATGACAAATCACCAGTCACCAAGACATCCTAGAGAACTCAATAAATGAACTGTACTGGAATCAGAGCATTACTATATACAAATTTGTAACCTATAAATTTCTGGACATAAAACAGATTTACAAACATTTAAGAACAATGTGTTCTTAAATCCAGTGCTCTTTCCCACTATATCTTATATGTGCCTTCATACTGAATGCGTTTAACTCTCAAACTTCACAGAACAAAATACAGAGACTTCAATGAATAAAATCAAAGCTAGGAAAAAAAAAACTGATATCATATCCTTTATCCAGTCTGCTACTGGAGATCTTCCTCAGATGTCTTCCGTGAGTCTACAGAAGAGAAGCCTGTGCCCCCACACTTCCATTTTACCCACTTATTAGCTGTATGATCTCGGGCAAGTCATTTAACCCTATTTGCCTCAGTTTCGTCATCTATAAAATTAACTGGAGAAGGAAATGGCAAACTACTCCAGTGCCTTTGCTAAGAAAACATCAAATAGGTTCACGAACAGTTAGATATGACTGAAAAATGATTTAATGACAATAAGGTAATGAATGCATGGAACAAAGGAGAGATAACACCAAGAATATTTAAGGAGGCAGATAAAACTAGCAGGTAGGGGGCATCAGGGAAGATTACTGAGAGGAGGAAGCAGCTAAGCTGAACTTCACAAGAAGAGAAAGGAGCACAGTCTAGTCATGGGGAATGTTGTATAAATGAAAAGAGGGAAATGTGACGTGTTTGGCAAAAACATAGAATCCAATTTAACTGGCTAAAAACATTATGTGAGAGAGATTATTGTGAAATACAACTAGAAAAAGGCTGGAGTCACATCATACAAAGTCTTAAAAATCATAATACATTTTATTACAGAGGCAATAGGTAGCTGAAAGTTTTGTTTTTGTTTTTATTTGTAGAGAACGTCTGTGACCAGACCAACGCCTCAAGGAAAATATTTTGACAGCTGTGTTAAGACTGGTTTAGAGAGACTGGAAGGAGATATACCAATCAGGGGGTTATTACAATAGTCAAAGTTAGTGGGAATAAAGGCTGGAAATGCTGGTAGAATGAATAGAAACAAGGGGACAGAAAGGAGAGATGTAGAATCAGAAATGACAGCTCAGCAACTGATTGGATCTGGGGTACGAGGGGAAGAGAATACTGAAGGATTATACCAACATTTTGAGCCTCAAGATCTTTGAGGTTGATCAAGAGAAATAGGGAATTTTGAAGAAGGGTTAGGTAGGTTTGGAGTCTGTGTGTGTGTATGTGTGTGTGTGTGTTTCTGTGTGTCAGTGTTTCTATATGTGTCAGTGTTTGAAGTTGGAGAAAGTCAGAGTATTTATAAATACCCTAGCAGGGGCAGACAGGTGGATAGAGCACTGGCTCTGGGGTCAGAAGGACTTGAATTCAAATTTGGCCTCAAGCACTTACTAGTTGTGTGACCCTGGGCAAGTCACTTAACCTTAATTACCTCTAAAAACAAACAAACAAATAAATAAATGATTTGAAAAATCATGAACATGAATTGCACAGGATAAAAAGGCAGCATGAATTGCAACCCACACTGCATCCACCTCATGGGTACTCCAAGAGGTGAATTCATGAATCTATCAAAATGTTCAAAATATGAATTAGACAAATGTTGATAGTCTTTGTTAAGGAACAGAATCTGTAACTTTCACAAGAAATCTACTCATAATTCTTTATGTGGACTATTTGTGCCCAACCTGTGGTAGAACTTTTGAGTTCATTATTGGTTTGATCAGCTGCAGTTGAGCACACTATATATACCTTGACTCCAACATAGTGATGCCATTTTAGTCTGAGAACAGAGGACAATACTCAACCAACCAACTCATAATTCTTTATTTTCCTGTAAATAAAAGGCTCTAAATTTGGCCTTTTGAAAAATATTGTAAAAGTCAAGTTGTTCAGGGCGGCTAGATGGCACAGTGAGTAAAGCGCCAGTCCCAGAATCAGAAGGACCCGAGTTCAGTTCCGGCCTCAGACACTTAACACCCACACAAAAAAGCTAGCCGTGTAACCTTGGGCAAGTTACTTAACCCCAATTGCCCTCCAAAAGGCAAAAAAAAAAAAGTCAAGTTGTTCAGTGAGACAAAATAATTTGGAATTTTGTGAAATTTTTAATACTACATATAATTTTTTCATCTATCAGTAAAATAGAATTTTTAAAACTGGGTAAGAATTATCAGGTGAAGTCAGATTTTTCAAAGTACTGTAACACTTCTTGGCTGATATATTAACTTTCTTAAGCCACTGGGAAACCATTGAATAGATAACTTACTATCATAGTTTAATTTTGGAATTATTATTTTTATCATTCTATTCTCCCCCCCCCCACAGTATTGAAAATTACAATTGCTAGACATTGCACCTTAAGGAACAACATTTACAACCCATAATCGATGTGTACACTGCAAAACTCTGTAGAGATTTTAACTCAACCCTCTCTTTTATTCTACATCTAGTATGTAATATATGTATACATAAATATCTATATGTTGATATATCATATATATGGATATATTATTAAGCATTTATTGTGTCACTATTTGCAAGGCACCATTCTGAATGTTAGAGATTCAAAGAAAGACAAAAATGATCATCTTTGTGTTCTAGGAAAATCATATGCTTCTAGGCTAGAATAATAATTGATGTACCTAAAGATTTACAAAGCAGTTTATATCCATTATTTCATTTAATTTTCACACTGTCAGGCAGGTAAATTAGGTATTATTATCATCCTCATTTCACAGATGAAGAAACTGAAGCTTAGTGTGTCTTGCCAAAGTCATTATTGGAGAAGGGTCTTCCTGATCTCAGAACCACCATTGTATTTACTATGTAACTGTCTGTTATTCATGCACTTACCAGTTATGCTAATATATATACATATCTATTATTCATCTATGTGGAGTGGTGGTGGAATAAGCATGTATATAGTATCTACTATGTGCCAGGCACTATACAAAGCAAATGTGACATGATTTGATATGATATATAAATTATAATTTATATTTTCATGTAAAACATGTTTATAAATATAAAAATAAAATAAACACACATAAAATATATATATGTACATTAAAGTATATGCTTATATCTAAAACATAATATGCAACATAATATTTTTTTTATATTTTCTCATTGAATTGTCATGACCACTCTGTGAGGTCGCTGCTATTATTATCCCCATTTTACAAGTTAGGGAAATTAAGGTTAAATGACTTCCCTGGAGTCAAACAGTTTGTAGGAGTCTGAGGCTGCATTTGAACTCAGATTTTCCTGACTCCAGGCCCAACCCTCTATCTGCTCTGGCACTAGCTGCCTCTGTGGAGATAACATCTGGCTACCTACTTCAAAAGGGAAGAGACATGTAAGAATTATATACAGCAAAGTAAGTAGAGGGGGGACTACTCATACTCCACTTACACATAAAACACATGTACTAAAACAAAGTTTTTTTCTTGTTCCTCACATGAGGTACATATCTGAGGGAAAACAAAACCAAAACCAAAAAACATTCCTGTTGATTTCCACAAGACTGACATTCTTGCTTTGCTGGCTTTAGTTGTGATCAGATATTCCAGGATCATTCCCCACATGTCCTCACCCCCATGCTTAATTATTAAACTTATGGAACATTTAAGAGGTTGCACAAATTGTCAAATTCAAGGGCATAAAAGGGAACATAGTGGCTAGAGGGCCTGCCTTGAAGTGAGGGAGACTCAGGCTCCTGTTCTGTTTCTCACACTTACTCCTCAATGCTTAAGGAAATTCTGGGACTCAACTGTAGTCAAATTACTAAGCTTCCTCAATAGATGGGGCTTCCACACTGGGAATTCCTCTTAGCAGTGAAATCACAAGATGAAACTCCCCTCTCCTCCCAAATGCATGAAATTTGCAGTGTTATTTCTTCTGAAGATGAAACTTTTCTATATAGTAATCGATAGTTAATGACATCCCTTGTTAAAAATAAAAGACAGAAGTCAGTAAAAAATCTAAAGAATTATGGCTGTGCCACTTTCAAATCACATTCTTCATTAAGAAGTAATATCAATCATAGATTCTAGAATTAGATGTGATTTTAGAAATCTTCTGGTTTCAACCCCTTCATTTTACATACGATGAAATTAAGGCCCACAGGTGGGAAGTGACTGGCTCTTAATTACACACTTTAATAAATGGAGTTTGAGCATAGGTCCATTTATTCCTAATTCAGTGAAGTTTCCATTATAGTCCAGTGCCTTTATAAAGGCAAGAAATCACCTTAGGCCAGAAAATGGACTTACAAATCCTTCTCTACTCACTGAGTCACTGGAGCTGCTACCAAAACCTCAAATGCATAAACAAAGGAATGTGTGTGGCTAGGAGGTGAAGAGGATAGAGTGCCAAAACTGGAGTCAGGAAGATTTATCTTCCCGAGTTCAAATCAGGCCTCAGACATTTATTATCTGTGTGACCCTGCGCAAGTCACTTAACCCTCTTTGCCTCAGTTTCCTCATCTATAAAAAGAGCTGGAGAAGGACATGGCAAACCAACTCCAAAATCTTTGTCAAGAAAACCCTGAATGAGGGCAGCTATGTGGTGCAGTGGATAGAGAACCAATTCTGGAGTCAGGAGGACCTGAGTTCAAATGGGCCTCAGATACTTGACACTTATTAGCTGTGTGACCCTGGGTAAAGTCACTTACCCTCAATTGCCTTGCAAAGCAAACAAAAAAAATTGGGGTCATGATGAGTGGGACAGGACTGAAACAACTCAACAACATAAACAAAGGATGACAGCGACTCATTACTATGCTGAACTATTAAATACTTTATAGGTCTATCTAGCCACCAAGGAGTACTTGAAGTTCTTGAAACAGGTACCCAATGGGGAAAACATTCCAAGAATAATGCCCTGAAGAAAGAGCTCTTTGAAAGGGTTTTTATTTCCCCTAAATTTAAATTCATACCCCTGTATGTGGCATTGGGTACTATGTTCTGGAAAACCCTTACTTTCTTTTCTGGACTAAAGAAGTTCAGAGCTTATAAATCTACCCTGTTGGGTACAATCGGACAAATGATTAAATACGTGAATATGTCATTCACTACATAATGAGTACTGGATCTCAAACTCAAGTGATTTTTAAAAATAAGCATCACTGTAACTTATACTATGGAATCATAGCAGCAGAGTAGATATAGAATGAGGTTTGGATCTGAATTCAGAGGATCTGGGTTCAAATCCAGACTCTGCCTTTTAGGTAGATTTTGATTTCGGTAAGTCACTTCACAGTTCTGGGCCTCAGTTTCCTCATTTGTATGATGAGAGATTTGTACTAGATGATTTTTGGTGTTCTTTTAAGGTCTAAATCTTTGATCCTTTGACCTCTCTTGAGGTCAAAGGATCAAAGTTCTGTTCAACCTAAACCTCAACAAGAATGTCCTCTGTGACATATCCATGAAGTGGCCATCTAATCTTTGCTATAAAACCTTCTGTCCCACTCTTGAATTGCAGTGGCAATTTCTGTTTAATTCAGAAGATTATCCTTCAGGCACATAAAGAGTGAAATAAATTGCTTGATATATGAGCAGACAAAGACTCTATTCATGTACAAATAGAACTGATACAGGTGGGGAAAAATTAGCATTGCCTTCAAATAAATTTGCATTTAGACACTAAAATATGCAGTTCAAGTTTAAGTAGCATTATGAGCACAAATGACATAATAGTTATAGCTAGAGAATAGAGTGACTTCTACCTGGAAGTGGCATAGCATTGAGGATCACATACAAGCCTTCTTGTGCTCTAAATTTATACGTGTCAAAGTATGTAAAACAATGCATATCCCAGATTTGTATATCCCAGCTATCTTGTAAACACGATCTCTAGGCTGGTAATCTTTTCCCAACTCTACAAACAGACCCCTGCAGATGAGAAAATCCTCAGTAGCTCTGCAAAGAATGCCGGGGTGATTTTATCTTCCCCCTTCCCCCAGCTAGCATCCCTGAACCCCAGGGAGATCAACTAAACCAGCTCAGCCTTCAAAGAAAGAGCAATAGATTTTTTTCTTTGCATTAACCTTTTTATTGTCTTTACTTTTTTTCTTTACATTTTACCTTCAAACATTCACATTTAAAAAAAAAAAAAAGCAACTGTTTTCAGAGCTGGAATCCACTGGATAAAAGATGTTAGAATGTGACTAAAATGGTTGGTTGTAGGATATGGAGAGTGAGAGATTGGGCTGCAGTGGGATTCAGGAACAAAAGGACAAAGATAGAGTATGAGAGGATAGAAAAGGAGGTGCTTTCTGTTAGTTTTATGAAAAGTTTCTTTTCTCTTGCTGGCTTAGAAAACAGGTTATATTAGTCATAGCAAATGTGCATATACATCCTATGTCTGATGACTAAGGGTTGTGTACTCTCATTACAATACATGATCACTTGAAACTATGTGTTTTCAGATGCCTTCTCGACCAGAAAGAGGTGGATGGAATACGTGGCTGGCACATTGCTTGATGATAAAGAATGGAGTTCTAAGTTCTGGGTTACCAGAGTATTGTGCTAAGAACTGATAGAATTTCACAGACATAAAATGGAGATAATTAAATAGCAGAAACTCATCCAAGATGACATGCTTGAAAATGATTCCAGGGGCAGAGCCAAGATGGTAGAGTAGAAGCAGGAAATTCCATGAGCTCCCCCCACAACCACCTCCAATACCTGTAAAATATGACTTTAAACAAATTTTAGAGCTACGAAACTCACAAAGTGACAGAGAAAACAAATCTCCCACTGAAGGGAGCTGGTAGACCTACAGGAAGGGTCTATCACAGTGCTCTGGGAACTGTGGGCAGTCCTGGTGAGCCACATGGTTCTGGCCCCAGGGCAGCCCTGATCAGCAGCAGCCAGAGCAGACTTCAGGAGAGCAAATCACCAGCAGCTGTGGTGGTTTCCAGACTTCTCAACCCATGAATGCCAAAGAGAAAGTAAAAGGTCAGTGGAAAAGTCTGTTGGAACCAAGTGACCTAAGAGCATGGTCCAGCCCCTGCCCCTGGGGCAAGAGGTGGTGAAGTCCCTGCAGCTGCAGCTGCAGCTGCTGCACATGGCTGCCTCTGGAGCTCCTAGCCTGCAGATAGGAGGGGCAACAAGAGACCATTCAGAGAGTAATAGCTCTTGCTTTATCCTCCTTGGATCTGGGTTGCTGACTTGGGCGGTGATCCTGGAGTGAGAAAAACCAGTGTGTCAGTATGGTGTCTGTAGAAGGCTCCCTCCTCAGACCTCTGACAACATTTGAGAAAACCCCAGCAATTTGGGACAAAGCTCTCTCCATTCTGGAAGCAGAGTTCTACCATGGCAAAGATCTCAAAAGTCAAGTAATTGGCTGGAAAGATGAGAAACTAGAGGAAGCACTGTCAGCCCATAGAATCCTTTTTTGGGGACAAAAAGGATCACCACATGGAACAGGAGGAAGAAAACAAAGTCATAACTCCTGCGTCAAAAGCCTCCAAGAAAAAATATGAGCTGCTTATGGACTATGGAGGAGCTCAAGAAGGATTTTGAAAATCAGGTAAGAGAAGTGGAGGAAAAATTGGGAAGAGAAATGAGAATGATGCAAGAAAATCATGAAAAGTGAGTCAACAGCCTGCTAAAGGAGACCCAAAAAAATACTGAAGAAAATAACACCTTAAAAAATAGACTAACTCAAATGGCAAAACAGGCCCAAAAAGCCAATGAGGAGGATGCCTTAAAAAGCCAAATTTGCCAGATGGAAAGGGAATTTCAAAAACTCACTGAAGACAATAATTCCTTCAAAATTAGATTGGAGCAAATGCAAGCTAATGACTTTATGAGAAATCAAGATACTATAAAACAGATCCAAACAAATGAAAAAATACAAGGTAATGTTAAATATCTTATTGGAAAAATCACTGACCTGGAAAATAGATCCAGGAAAGATAATTTTAAAATTCCTGGACTACCTGAAAGCCATGATCAAAAAAAGAACCTAGAAATCATCCTTCAAGAAATTCTCAAGGAAAATTGCCCTGATATTCTAGAACTGGAGGGCAAAATAGAAATTGAAAGAATTCACTGATCACCTCTTGAAAAAGATCCCAAAAAGAACACTCTTAGGAATACTATAGCCAAATTCCAGAGTTCCCAGGTCAAGGAGAAAATATTACAAGCAGCCAGGAAGAAACAATTTGAGTATTGTGGAAACATAATCAGGATAACACAAGATCAAGCAACTTCTACATTAAGGGATGGAAGGGCTTAGAATATGATATTCTGGAGGTCAAAGGAGCTAGGATTAAAACCAAGAATCACCTACCCAGTAAAACTGAGTATAATGTTTCAGGGGAAAATATGGTCATTGAATGAAATAGAGGACTTTCAAGCATTCATTATGAAAAAAACAGTTGAACAGAAAATTTGACTTTCAAATACAAGAAACAAGAGAAGCATGAGAAGGTAAACAGGAAAAAGAAATCACAAGGAACTTATTAAAGTTGAACTATTTACATTCCTATGTGGAAAAATGATAATTGTAACTCATGAGACTTTTCTCAGCATAATGATAGTTGAAGGGAATTTATGTATATATATACATACATACACATATATATACATATATATGTTTACATAGGAGGGTGTATATGTGTATAAATACATATGTGAGTGTGTATACACATATATGTATATATATATGTACATGTATACATAGAAGGCACAGGATCAGTTCAGGAAGGGATGATATTTAAAAAATAAAATTCAGAGGTGAGAGAGGAATATAATGAGAGAAGGCGATAGGGAGAGATCAAATAGGGTAAATTATCTCATATAAAAGAGGCAAGAGAAAACTGTTAAAATGGAGGGGAAGAGCAGGAAGGCAAAAGGGAATGGGTCAACCTTACTCTCACTGAATTTGGCTTAAGGAGGGAATAATATACACGCTCAATTGGGTATCTTACCCTATAGGAAAGTAGGGGCAGAATGGGGGTGGTATTTAGAAGCACACACTTTTGTAAAGGGACAGGGTCAAAGTAGAAAATACAATGTGTGGGGGTGGGATAGGATGGAGGGAAATACAGTCTATCACAATACATATACTATGGAAATGTTTCGCGTTAACTACACATGTACAAACTATATTGAATCACTTATCTTCTTAGTAGGGGTAGGTAATGAGGGAAGAAGGGAAAAGAATCTGGAAATTAAAGTTTTAAAAACAAATGTTAAAAAATTGTGTTGCTTTTGTTTTTTTACATGCAACTGGGAAATAAGATATACAGGCACTGGGGTATAGAAATCCATTGTGCCCTACTAGAAGGTCAGAGGGGGTATGGGAGAGGATGTAAGAAAGAGCAGATTGGGGGAAGGGGTATTCAGTAGGATCACTGCTTTGGGGTAGGGGGTAGGGGAAAGATAGGGGGAAAATTTGTAACTCAAAATCTTGTGGAAATGAATGCTGAAAACTAAAAATAAACAACAAAAAAGAAAAAAATAGAAAGTGCTTCTAATCCTCTGTCCTAGTTCTATGAATATACTTTCTAATCACTTACTTTCCCTGCAGCTACTTCATTCTACACCTTCTATAAAACATTTCATTAGTACAGGGAAGATTGTGATGTGGCATAGTTGAAAAGACATAGAGATGTACTTGAGTAGGACTAGCAGAAATGAAAAACCACTCCCTTCCTCCCTCCTCTCTCTCTCTCTCTCTCTCTCTCTCTCTCTCTCTCTCTCTCTCATTAAAGGGACCATCCCTTGACTCACTTCTTAAAGAGGCCTATTCACTCAATGGGCATTACCTCACTCTAAGTGAGTACCTGAAAAGGCCTCAGCCTAAAAGGGATAGGGTCTCCCATTGCATCTTGGGTCATCTCCAGTCATCCTGATGAATATCTGGTCACTGTATCCAGATGACTCTGGAGGCAATCAAAGTCAACTTCAAGTCAGGTCATCATTTCTGATGCCATAGTCCTTTTCAAAAATGAAGGACAAACACAACCTGAATTCAGTCAAAGGGCTGCACTTGAGGATATAGAGGGCTACATATGGCCTTGAGGTCACAGGTTCCCCACCCCTGGATGAAAGGCTGCCTTACTTTCTTTGGTCCCTTCACATCTTGCCAGTTCTTCATCTAAAGCATCATTCATAGCTAACCATTCCTCCCAAAGAGCCAATGCACTATTTTAAACCTTTAACCTTCATCATCTGTACTATTTGAATATCCTAACACAGGTATTCTCAACCTGGAATCCATGAACCCAAGTATAAATTTCAAGAAATTCTTTACTTTGGTTAGGAAAAAAAATATTTTGATAAAGTTGATTTCATTCATATTCTTGTATATTTTGTATGTTTAAAAAACATTATTTTGAGAAGAGGCCCATAGGTTTCACTTGCTAATGGGATCTATGACCCCCAAAAGGTTAAGAACTCCTTGTCTAACTCCTGTTCTCCCTACTTCCTGTCTCTTTTTTCTCTATCCTCCAACCAGCCGTGAAATGAATACTCCTAAAACACAAGTCTGAACCTCAGTGGCTCCAGCGTAAAATACAAAGTTCTCAGCCTGGCTCTTCAATCGATCAATCAATCAACAAGTATTTATTAAGCATTCACAATGTGCCAGGCACTGTGCTAAATTCTGGGGATACAAAGAGAGAAAAATAAAAAGAAAACAAAACAATCCTAGCCCTCTCCCTGAACAGTCTAGACCTCCGCCACGTGTTAAATCTTACCTACTTGAAAAACTTGCCTGCTATCCTTTAACTCAACATGCCATTTCCCATCTCCATTCATTTGCAAAGGCTGTCTCTCCCAGGCTTGGAATACATTCACTTCTTGCCTGGTCTACTTATATTCTCTGGCTTCACTCAAAGCTCAGCTCAGGTGCTGTTTCCTAGGTGAAGCCTTTCCTGATCTGCAACACCTCAGCCTTTCCCCCAACCCTATTGTTAGTGTTCTCTCTTTTTTGGATCCATTTTCTAGCGCTTTCTTCCTCCATAAATTATCTCCTCTTCATTTATCTGTGTACATGTATCCCTCCTGAAGAATACAAACTACTTGAGGTCAAGGACTGTTTCATTGTTGCTGTCTTTGCACCCCACCGCCTAAAGCCCCTTCCACATAGCAGGCTCTGTAAATGTGAGCTTGAATTAAAGGCTTTATGGAAGAATTGACACCTAAACTCGCCTATGGAAGAAGGATTTGGTTGTTCATTAATTAGTGTTGCAGCAAATCTCTTGGATCCAAGTTTCTAAAATCAAAGTAAATAAGGATATAAAATTGCAACAGTATTTGAGTGGATTAGAACACAAACTGCACATAAGGGATTGAAAGTTAGAAATGCTACAAAACACCTTTAGAGATTTAGTCCTGGGATGCTGTTTGTGTTTCTACTAAACACATCCCATGTGCAAGATGGCAGCAAAACTCTTAAGACAACACAGCCTCAGACTCCTTGTTCTGTACCTGCATGAGATATTTCCATCTTCTGCAAAGCACAGAAGGAACTGGTTTGTACATTGAGAGTCTCCACATGAAATAAATGAGTAAATTAACATGTTGACCAAAAACATAAAACAAAACAAAACAGCACGGTGTAGTGTGCAGACTTTGCAGACCAGGAGTCAGGAAGAACTAAGTTTGGATCCTGTCTCTGACACTTATTAGCTGTATTAGCCTAAGTCTGTCTTTACCTCAAGTTTCTACATCTCTAAAATGAGAGGTTGGACTTGATCTCCTCCAAGGTCCTGTACACAGAAGGTCCTTTTCTATCCTTTCACCTACTGACTGACCCATCCTTGAAGGACCAGCTGAGATTTCTCTTATCCTTCATATAAGTAATGAACTCCTCCCTTGAATGTCTAGGCTCATACTAGTCTGTATATTTTTCTTCATCAATGAATACATAAGCACCTTAAAAATGACATATTTTCACATTTTAATTATATATCTTAAAGGTGTTTCTTCATTTAAAAAAAATGAAATAGACCATTTCTGCCATGCCAAAGTTAGAAAATGCAGGATAGAGACACAAGAACTTCATTCTGTTTTTTCTGACTCAAAGTCTAACAGTTGTCTCAATCAAGGGCACATTTTTTTTCTTTTGGTACCTAACATGTACATCATTTACAATTGTAACCTAGTTACCTATGTTTGAATCTTTCCTTCCAACCCAAACTCTAAACTTGATGAGCACATGGAAAATGACTTCTCTTTTTTTTTTGTCTCCTTCAGAATCTAGTACAGTTCTTTGTACAAAGAGAAATTTAAAGAACACTTGTGAAATTCAAATGCAAAAACTGAATTTTGTTCAGTTATAGACATTATTACATTTGAAGGGCAGAGAGACATGTAGGTGGTCATATCAAATAAGCAGTTGGAAATGCAAGTCTGAAATCTGAGGAAAAATTTAAACTAATTTAATTTAATAAGTATCTCCTAAATAGTTATTATGTGTCAGACACCATGTAGGCCCTGAGGATACAAAGAAAAAAAATGAAATAATCTTTTCCTTTGAGAAGCTTACATGATATTCAGTGCTGGATATAGTTGACAAGTAAATTATCATATCAATTATACATGTGAAGTCACATAAAACATATTTTCATATTAGCCATGTTGTCAAAATAAATAAATGAAGAGCAAGAAACATACAGAAAGCAGGGGAAAAAGTATGCTTCAATCTGCACTCAGAGTTCATCAGTTTTCTCTATGTCCTATGGAGGTGATAGCATTTTTCATCATGGGTTCTTTGGAATTGTCTTGGATCATTGTATTGATCAGAGTAGCTAAATATTTGATAGTTGATCATCCTTACAATGTTACATTTATTGTGTACAATCTTCTCCTGGTTCTGTTCACTTCATTTTGCTTCAGTTCATATAAATCTTCACAGTTATTCTGAAACCATCCTGTTCATCATTTCTTATAGCACAATAATATTCCATCACAATCATATACCACAACTTGTTCAGCTATTCCCCAGTTAATGGGCATCCCCTAAATTTCCAATTCTTTGCCACCACAAAAAGAGCTGCTATACATATTTTTAGACAAACAGGTTTTTGATTTTCTTTGATTTCTTTGGGATATAGACCTAATAGCGGTATTGCTGGGTCAAAGGGTATACACAATTTTATAGCCCTTTGGACATAGATCCAAATTGTACTCAAGAATAGTTAGACCAGTTCACAGCCCCATCAACAATGTATTAATGCCCCTATTTTTCCATATCTCTTCTAGCATTTGACCATTTCCTTCTCTGTTACATTAGCCAATCTGATAAGTGTGAGGTGGTATTGCAGAGTTGCTTTAATTTGCATTTCTCTAATCAATTGTGATTTAGAGCATTTTTTAATGTGACTTTTGATGGCCTTAATTTCTTCTTATCCCTTTGACCATTTATCAGTAGAATGATTCTTATTATTTTTATAAATTTGATTCAGTTTCCTATATATTCGAGAAATGAGGCTTTTATCAGAGAAACACACAATAATTTCCTCTCCAGTTTCCTGCTTTCTTTCAAATTTTGACTGCATTAGGGTTGTGTGTGTAAAAGGTTTTTTTTTTTAATTTCCAGCAATCAAAATTATTTTTTTTCTTCCCACAAGCCTTCCTCCTCCTGGCCTTTCTCTGTCTCTCTTCCCCTCTCTCCTCCCCCCCCTTTCCTATTTGGTTACATATTTTTTTCTTATCCACAGATCAACATAAATTTTCCCATGTTTCTTTAATTTACTTATGGCATCACTTTATGTCTAAATCATGTACCCATGCTGACCTTATTTTGGTATACAGTATGAGATGTTCATATATGTCTGGTTTATGTCAAACTGCTTTCCAATTTTCCCAGCAATTCTTGTCAAATAGTGAGTTCTTGACCCCAAAACTTGGATCTTCCAGTTTGTCAAACACTAAATTATTGTGGTCATTTCCTACTGTGTATTACATATCTAATCTATTCCACTGATCCACCACACTATTTCTTAGCCAGTATCAGAATTTTTTTTTTATGATGACCACTCTGTAATATAGTTTGGATTCTGGTATTGCTAGGCCACCTTCCTTCACATTTTCCCCTTAGTAATTCCCTTGATATTCTTGACTTTTTGTTCTTCCAGGTGAATTATGTGTTTTTCTAGTTCTATAAAGTAATTCTTCAATAGTTTGATTGGCATGGCACTGAATAAGTAAATTAAGTAGAACTGTTATTTTAATTATATATTAGCTTGGCCCACCATGAACAATTTCTCCATTTGTTTAGATCTGTCTTTATTTGTCTGAAAAGTGTTTTGTAAATTCATACTGTCTCTGGATTTGTCTTGGCAGACAAACTTCCAAGCATTTTATTGTGCTTTCAATTATGTTAAATGGAATTTGTCTTTCTGCTGTATTTTGTTGGTAATATATAGAAATGATGATGATTTGTGTGGGCTTATTTTATATCCTGCAAATTTGTTAAAATTTTTATTGTTTCAACTAGTTTTTCAGTTGATTCCCTAAGGACCTGTAAGGATATTATCATATCATCTTCAAAGAGTGATAGTTTATTTCCTTGTTGCCTATTTTTATTTCTTCAACTTCTTTTTCTTATCTTATTGTTATGGCTCACATTTGTAATACAAGTATTAAAAAATAGTAGTAATAACAGACATCCCTGCTTCCTTCCAGATCTTATTTGGAAAGGCTTATCCTCATTACAGATAGATGCTATTTATTTTAAGAAAGTCTCAATTTATTTCTGTGCTAGCTAGTATTTTATTTTGAATGGCAATATTTTGTCCAAAACTTTTTCTATATCTATTTATATAAGCAAATCATTTTTTGTTTTTGTTATTAATATGGCAAATTATGCTGATAGTTTTCCCAATATTGAACCAGTCCTGCATTCCTAGTACAAATGGTCATAGTGTGTAATATTTGTGATATATTGCTGTAATCCCCTTGCAAGTATTTTTTATTCAAAATTTTGCATTGGAGTGGCTTGGTGGCACAGTGGTTACAGCACCAGCCCTGGAGTCAGGAGGACCTGAGTTCAAATTCAGCTTCAGATACTTAACACAAAATCTGGCTGTGTGATCTTAGGCAAGTCACTTAAACCCTACCTTCCCCCCTCCAAAAAGCAAAAAAATAAAAATAAATTGCACCTATATTCTTTGGGGAATTTGGTCTATAGTTTTATTTGTTTGTTTTTGCTTTCCTAGTTTAGACATGAAAACCATATTTCTGCCATAAAATGAATTCTTTACCTATTTTTTAAAAATAGTTTATATAATATTGGAATTAATTTTTCCTTTAATGTTTGGTAGAATTCACCTGTAAATCCATCTGGATTTTTTCTTAGCTAATTAATGACGTGTTCAATATCTTTTTCTAAGATAGGGTTATTTAAGTGTTCTATTTCTTCTGTCAATTTGGGTAATTTATATTTTTGTAAATATTCTTTTCATTTAGATTGTCAGACTTACATATAATTCAGAAAAAATAATTGCCTTATCTAATCTTTGTTCATGGCATATTCTCATTTTTTATAATGTTAATTTCATTTTCTTCTTTCTTCAAAAAAACAAATTAAACAATGGTTTATATATTTTATTGTTTTGTTTTAAGCCACCTCCTAGTTTTATTTTTTTAGTTCTATTTTTTTAAACTTTCAATTTTATTAACCTCTCCTTTGATTTTCAGGATTCACATTTTGGTGTTTAATGGGCAAATTTTAATTTGATTTTTTTCTAGTTTTTTTTTTTAATTGCATGCTCAGTTCATTGATCTTTTTCCATTTTATTGATGTAAGTCTCTAGAAATATAAATTTTCCCCTAAGTACTGCTTTGACTACATCCCACAAATTTTGTTATACTGTCTTATAGTTGTCATTCTGTTTAATGAAGTTATTGAATCTATGATTTTTTCCTTTGACTCACTTATTCATTAGGATTAGATTACTTAGTTTCCAATAAAATTTTTTATCTATGTTTCCATAGCCTTTTACTGAATGTAATTTCTATAGCTTTATGATATGAAAGGATGCATTTAATATTTCTGCTTTTCTGCACTTGTGTTTTTTTAAAGGTTTTATGCCCCAATACATGTTAGATTTTTATGAAGATGCCCCATATAGCTGAGAAATATATACTCTTTTCTATTCCCATTCAATTTTCTCCACAGGTCTATCATATTTCTTTTCTAGAATTCTATTCATTTCCTTAATTTCTTTCTTAATTATTTTATGGTTAGATTTATGGAGCTCTAAGAGTGGAAAGTTGAGGCCCCTCATCCTGTAACTAATTTAACTTTTTTGTTGAAGAATTGGATGCCATGTTTTTTGGCATATACCGTATATGTTTAGTATTGATATTACTTCATTGTCTATGGTGCTTTTTTTTTTTAGCAAGATATGATTCCCTTGCTTATCTCTTTTTATTAGATTTATTTTTGTTTTTTCTTTGTCTGAGATAATGACTGCTACACCTGCCTGATTTATCTCTGCTAAAGCATAATAGATTCTGCTCCACCCTTTTATTTTAACTCTTCCTGTGTCTGCTGCAAGTGTTTTTGTTTTTTGCTTTTTGGAGGGCAATTGGGATTGAGCAACTTACCCAAGGTTATAGGACTAGTTTTTGTGTTAAGTGTCTGAGGCTGGATTTGTGTAAGTGTGTTTCTTATAAAAAGCATATTACTGGATTCTGGTTTCTAATCCCTTCTGCTTTCTGCTTATCTTTTATGGGTGGGTTCATCCAATTCACATTCACAGTTAGTATTACTAATCTTTCTCTCTCTTTCTATGTCCCTACCTACCTACCTTGTCCTTCCTCAAAATTCAATTTTGCTCCTGACCACTGCCTCCCTTAATCCACTTTCCCTTGTATCACTTCCCCTTTCTTTTATCTCCTTCCCCTTCTACTTCCCTGTTTTGTAAGAAGATTTCCACAACAAAGTGAGTGTCTATTTTCTCTTTAAAATAATTCAGATGAAAGTTAAGGTCCAAGCATTGCCTGCTTCTCCCAACATTTTCTTCTCAACTGTAAAAACTCTTCCTTATGCATCTCTCTCATTTGAGAAAATTTTCTCCATTCTTCCTCTTCCTTATCCCTGTTCATCTTTCTTTCTCACTCCTCCATTATTTTTAGGTCATTTCAACATAATCCATTCCCTCCCATGCCTTCTGTTTATGTAGAGCCCTTCTAAACTGTCTTAATAATGATAAAGTTCTTGTGTGTATCATCCTCTCATATAGGAATGAGAATAGTTTAACCTTATTGAGTCACTTTATGATTCGCCTTCCTGTTTACCTTTTTGTGCTTCTCCCATATCTTGTACTTAAAAGTAAAGTTTTCTATTCAGCTCTGGTCTTTTCATCAGGAATGCTTGAAAGTAATTTATTTCATTAAATATCCATTTTTTTCCTTTGAAACTTGTACTCAGTTTTGTTAGGTAGGCCATTCTTGGGTGTAATATCAGCTCCTTTATTTACTTTTCAGAGTATTGTATTCCAAGCCCTCTATTCCTTTAACATGGTAGCTGCTTACATCCCTTGAGATCCTGACTGTGGCTGAACAACATTTGATTGGTTTCTTTCTGGCTCCTTTAAGTATTTTCTTTCTGACCTGGGAGTTCTGGAAATTGGCTATAATATTCCTGGGAGTTTTTGTTTTAAGATTTCTTTCAGGGGGTGATTGGTAAATTCTCTCAATTTCTATGTTACCCTCCACTTCTCAGATATTGAGGCAAATTTCCTTTATAATTTCTTGAGATGTAGTGACTAGGTTCTTTCTTTGATCATGGCTTTCAGGCAGTCCAATAATTCTTAAATTATGTTTTCTTGATCTATTTTCCAGGTCAGTTATTTTTCTGACTATATCTCACATATATTTCACTATATTTCATTTTTCATTCATTGACTTTGTTCTATTGTTTCTTGATGTCTCGTGGAATCATTAGCTTACACTTGTCCAATTCTAATTTTTAAGGAATTATTTTCTTCAGTAAGCTTTTGTATCTCTTTTTTCCATTTGACTAAATCTATTTCTTAAGGGGTTATTTTCTTCTTTAGAGTTTTATACCTCTTCTACCATTTGACAAACTCTATTTTTAAGGTGTTATTTGCTTTGGCATTTTTTGTTATGATAAACGTATGCTTGGGTTCCTTTTCCTAACATGTTAATTACTCCCTGGGACTACATTAGACACTTCAAGATACTTCATCAGTAACAACAATTTACATTTTATATAGTGCTTTGTGATTAAAAACAAGTTATAAATTACTTTGTGAATATTATCTCATTTGACCTTCACAACAAGTCTGTGAAATGGGTGGTAAATGTATGACTAGAAAAAAAATGAGGCCCAGCAAGGTTAAGTGATGTTACCTGGGTGGTAGGCTTCAGGGCTTGGGGCTGAACTCAGTCCCCAAGTCCAAAAAAGATCCTCTTCCTACTGCTCCAGAATGCCTCCCTGCTCCACTAACTTCTAAGTAAAATGAGAGAATCACCTCATGGTTCCTACCATTCTAGGCCTAGAATCCCACTTGCTATTTTATTTAGCTTTTTTACTTGTTTGATAAGGCAGCGTGCAGGGTTCAGGAGTCAGGAAATTTAGCTTTCTGAATCTGTCAGCTACTAGCTAGTCCAGTAGGTAAACCCAGAGATAAAGAATCAGGAAGACCTGAGTTCAAAAATGACCTCAAAAACTTACTTCCTATGTAATTTATGCATCATTCACTTAATCTATTTCGTCTCCTCATCTGTAAAATGGGGATAATAATAGCACTTAACTCATAAGTCTTTTTGTGAGGATAAAATAAATTAACATATGTAAAAACACTGTATTAGCAATTATTACGTGTTAGCTATTTTCTTAGCTAACACAAAAGTGTTAGCTTTAGGAAGTGTAGCTTTAGGAAAAATTGCTCTGAGCTTCAGTTCCTCCCTCTATAAAACTGAGATTGGTCAGTAAGCATTTATAAAATGCCTACTATGTGCTAAGTTCTAAATGTTGGGGATACAAATAAAGGCAAAATGACAATCCCTGTCCTCAAGAAATTCACAGTCTCTTGGGGAAAACAACAAGCACATATGCTCACACAAGCTACATATAGGATAATTAGGAAATGGCTAACAGAGAGAAGGCCTAGAATAAAAGGGATTGGGAAAGGCTTTCTGTAGAAGGTAGGATTTTAATTGGGACTTAAAAGTCAGGAGACTGATTTGAGGAGGGAGATCATTCCAGGCACATTCAACAGCCAGAGAAAATGACTGGGAATAGGGATATAGATTGTAATGGAGTGAACTTTTTTACCTGGAATTTGTTAAGAGGAAAGTGCCTTGTAAAGAGCTCTAGTACAATGAGAATTTGTTGGTTTTTAAGTTAAATTTTGCATTAAGCTTGTGATTTACTATGTTTTTTAAATCTTTCCTCCAATACTCTTACAAAACTATCATATCTTTTTTCACATTTATCTTATTTTTAATAGAACAATTGTTTCCATAACATAGTATAATAAAAATGATTACATATGCAACTGCAAATCTATTATATACAAATTGCTATTCCTTTTGAATATATAATAAAGTTATTATTTAAATTTATTTCTTTTCTTCTCTCCTTTCCATCCCTGCCCTAGAAATGGCTATTAGACAAAAATAGGTACATATATATGTGTGTGTGTATATGTATATATGTATTCACACATATATGTATATATATGCATATGTATACACATTTTGGCAACATTTGGTATATAATAAAAAAACAGCTTGAGTTTCTTATTAACTTTTTGTTGTTCAGTTATGTCCAACTCTTTATGATCCCATTTGGATTGCCATCTTCTTGGCAAAGATAATAGAAAGATTTGCCATTTCTTTCTCAAACTCATTTTGCAGGTAAGGAAACTGAGGCAAATGGCGTTAAGTGACTTGCCCATGATCATACAATTAGTAAGTATCCAAGGTCACATTTGAACTCAGGTCTTCCTGACTCTAGGCCTGGCACACCATGTACTGCATCACCAGGATTACTGACATAATTTCTCTGGCTAGCCTTAGTCATTTAGGCTACCAGGACAGAAATGTGATTGATTATTTAATTAAAATAAAACAAAAAACAAATAATTTTATAATTGATGTAGTTCCTCTGGTCCCAAGTAACTTCACTACATTATACCATTAATTACATTTGATCTAGTGTTTCTTAATTCTTCTAATATCTGGAAGCAAAAAAGTTTCCCTTTTGCCCTTAAATTTACTCATAACTCTTTCCAGCCAAACTCTTTAAATTTGTAACATCCACTTTTGACCAAAGGAGATGGAGGAAGGGAAAGCTAAAAAGAAATTTATCCTAGAACTAATAGTCACAGGAATGTTTTATATTAATCAAGCTTAGAACACAAGCACATTTCTAAGACAGCAATCATAACATCAAATAGGGCCTGAAGGACTTTAGCTCCTTCCTAGGAGTCCCAATCAGTCACCACCTCTACTAGGAAAAACAAACCAGCACCAGACACATACACATGTGCACTACAGTAGGGGTGGTAGGCAAGG
>NW_027186304.1:83025938-83108577 GCF_028583685.1 Petaurus breviceps papuanus
CTCTCCCCCCTTTATATATGTATTTACATATATACATTTATATATACACATACATATATACAAATATAAATGTGTTTGTAATATGTGTATGCATATACACACATCTATTATTACACGTAGGGTTGTGTATATATATGTGTGTGTGTGCAAGCATGTATACACACATATACATATATGTGGGGATGTGTATGTATACCCTGTTTTTCTTTCCCTCCCCCTAGTAGCAGGACTGGGTCACCAATCCCCACCAATGGATCTTTCCAGTCTTTCTCAGAAAGCTGTGCACCCCATTTTTGGAGTTCCGGGTCCAATTCTCCGCCTCCCCAGCTAGTCCTAACTCCCAGCAAGGATTGCAATCTCGCTCCAGGGGAGCCCCAGCCTGAAGCAGCCCGGGGCTCTCTGCAGCTGTCTCGGGGCTAAAGGGTCAGATTTAATTTCACAACATAGTCTTCTCGTCACCACAACGAAAAGGGAGGCCAAGGCAACGCAAAAGGTCATGTATCGTCCAACGCGTAAGCCGGGCTGAAGTGGTGGCTGGTGGACGGTGAATAGTGAATAGTGGATGATGACTGGTGCCTGGTGGCTACCACTGTGTGAATGTGGGGAGGTCAGGGGAGGAAGAAAGAGAGGGGAAAGGAGGAGGAGAAAGATGAGGAGGAGGAGGAGGAAGAGGAGGAGGAGGAGGAGGGAGGGAGGGAGGAGAAGAAAGAGGAGGAAGAGGAGGAGGGGACCAAGGGACTTGACTTACTTGTTTCAGAACTTCGGGCCTGCTTCGCGACGAGGCAGGGATGAGAAACCAGTTGTTCCAAAATAAAACCCCAAATGGGTAAACTGATAGGAACAAGCGGCGCTGGGAAGAATCCTGTCTGTACACAGAAATACGAGCCTATGGTTTCTTTCTTTTTCTTTTGGCTCCTTTACTTTCTTAAAAAAAAAAAATACAGAAACAACACACAGGCACACACCTCTAGTGCCTCTTGAAATAAGGCAAAAGCTGGTGCGCTGCCCTGGAGTGCTCAGCAACTACAGCAATAGGCAACGCGAGGCAATATCTCACCCCCACCTCCCTCCTTTCTTCCCTCCCACTCACTCCCCTGTCTCTCTCCCAGCCTCCTCCCCAAGCCCGGCTTCCAGAGCGCTCCCAGGGCTCTGCAGCAGCTGCGGGCACAGCGCGCTATCCCGCGCCGGGCCTCTTGCCCACCCTTGCAGAGGGGAGTCCCAGGACGCCGCCGGCCTTCCAGAGTTTCCTATATTAAAATCAGAAGGGCATAAAGGTAGTTTTGGAGACAAAGGGGAGGGGTCGGTGGGATGCTGTTTCTTTGGGGGGGGGGTCTTAAGAATGTGGGGAGTGAGGTGTGAGGAAGTTAAGGAAGGAGGAAGTTTGGTTATTTGCAGATAAATTTTTTTTAAGAGTTGTAATGGCCAAAAATAATAGTTGCTTGTTACTACGCAGTAAGCAAGAGTTTCTGAATTTCTTATATTCATTCCCTATTTTCACTGGGGAGCCTGGGTCACAAGTACAGACAGCTATGTAAATAACCCGTGGATTTACTTGTGTAAAAGAAATCCTTACTACATATGTAGAAAGTGCATTGAAATGCGACTTTCACGTTCTTCCTGAACCAATCTCCCTTCAAACATTTTCCACCATCATGCAGCAATGGCAAGCGAGAGGAAAAGAGGAGAGAGATGGGCATTCAGTCACACACGAAGGCACTCAATCGACTGTGTACGAATGTTATCACTTAAATTTGTATAGCACTGCAATGTTTACAAAGGAATTTCCATACCGGAGACACAGAGAGGCTTAGTGAACCTGTCCTGGAAGCCAGAAAGACCCAGATACAAATCCTACCTTCATACTTCCATACTGGTAGTGGGGGCCTGCGCAAGTCACTTAAGGGTTCATTTCCTAGGTAACTCCCAGATTTTAAATTGCAAAGAAGGTAATGACATGTATTGGTAGAGGGATCCTTTTAGCTGTGGAGTTCCCTATATGGATGAATCCTTCAGTGAAGTCTCTGTCCCTTTAGAGACATTATCTAATGACCCTCAACGATTTGAGGTCAGTGCCACAACAGGTTATTATCCTCATTTTACCTAGGAGGAAACTGAGAGTAGGGGTTATTAAGTGACTAGCCCATGGTCACACACTTAGAAGATGGTTGTGGTGGGGACCACATTTTGTTCAGACCTTTTACAGTTGAGTTTGACTCTTCATGACCACATTTGGAATTTTCTTGACAAAGGTACTGGAGTGACTTGCCATTTCCTTCTCCACCCCATTTTATAGATGAGGAAACTGAGGCAAACAGGGTTATGACTTACCCAGGGTCACACATCTAGTAAGTGTTTGAGACCAGATTTGAACTCAGAAAAACGTCTTCCTAAGGGAAAGCCCAAAATTTAAACATTCAAATTAAATTTAAAATGTTCCTAATTCCAGATCACTCACTTTATTCATTATACCAAATTCCTTCTTGTATGACTGTGCATCAATATTTATGGAGCCCTGGCTGGATATTTTCTGCAATGCTAGGCAGTGCAGGGGGAGGGAGGATTAAACTTTTCCCTGTGTTTGAGGATCTTAGATGATTTGAGATTAAAAAAAAAACACACATAATGAATAGAGTACAAAAACATAAAACTTGTGCTAAATTGTATGTGTTATATTTGATAGTAGTTCAGGCTCCTCCAGAGATACCTGCCAAAAGCTGTTGTTGATATTGGCTAAGGACAATTTCTTGTAGAGGCAAAGTTGAAAACAGTTTTGGGAAAGTATATTGCCCAATTAGTTCATAATCACTTGTTTACATATTGAAATATTTACCATAGCTATCATTTGATTTTGATTGCATGGCTTTCACACACTATTATTTGTATCTTTTTTTATTCCTGCCAACCCCTTCCTCAAAAGTTGGAGAGATGAGAATGGTTTCTTAAAGATGGGGGAAGGAGAGGTATATGACTTGGTGCTGAAAGAGGGGAAAGATTTTGACAAATGGATGTGTTGGGGGTGGAGGAGTTGGTCATTCCTGGCAAGGAAGACATAAAGGGCAAAACAAAGAGGGGAATAAAGAGCAGGCTAAAAGTGGGACTGATAATCAAGAGAAATAGTATATTTTAAGAAGTAGTTGCCTAGTCTAATATCCTCAAAACAAAATACTCATTTGAAAAAGTCTAACTGGGGCAGCTAGGTGGCACAGTGGATAGAACACCAGCTCTGGAGCATATCTGAGTTCAAATCCAGCCTCAGACACTTACCAACTGAGTGATCCTGGGCAAGTCAAGTAGCAATAGTCCAATTAAAACAAATTGTTTGCTGTGGCAAAAACATTGTAAGGATCATAGATTTAGAGCTGGAAGAGACCTTAAATATAGTGCAGAGCAGGACTTCTTATTCTTTCTTTATGTCATGGATCCCTTGGGCAAAAGTCTGGGGAAGCCTGTGGACCCTTTCCAGAATCATGTTTTAAATGTATTCAATAAAATACATAGGATTACAAAGAAAACTAATTATAATGAAATACAATTATATGTTAGAGCAGCTAGGTGATGCAGTGATAGAGCATTGGGCTTAGAATCTGGAAGACTAATCTTTCTGAGTTCATATCTAGCCTCAGACACGTACTAGCTGTGTGACCCTGGGCAAGTCACATAGCACTATTTCCCTCAGTTTCTTCATCTTAAAATGAACTGGAGAAGGAACTGACAAACCATTCCAGTATCTTTGTCATGACAAACCCCAATGGGGTCACAGGGTCAGATATGACTCAATAACAACAGTCATATGTATACATGCATATATGTACACATATATGGGTATATATTACATATACACACATACATAGACATATGCATATATCGAATTCACAGATCCTAGATTAAGAGCTCCTTTGCCCAGGGTCACACAGTTGCTAAGTACCTGCATCTCAGCAGATTCAAACACTTTTCCCCTGATTCTAAATCCATCTCTCTGTCTACATTAACACACAGTGATATCACACACTATCAGTCAATAAACAATTATTAAGTAACCACTATTTGCTAGACACTGTGGTAAATACAAAGGAAAAAAAAAAGCAAAAGACAGCCCCTACCCTCAAGGAGCTCATAGTCTTAATGCCTTTCCCATTTCATTAGAAATAAGAATTATAGCAAAATTTACTAACAACCTGTCATGTACAAAACACTGGAATAGTACTTGGGGGTGGTGGTGATGGTGGCACAAAAGCGTATGGATAAGACAGATTCCCCCTTCTAATTCTAAGAATCATTTATCCAGTGTTTGCCCTCTGCATCCATGTCATCCTTCCTTTGTGACAGTACTGCTAGTGTAGTTCCTGCCCTTTGGAGTTTTCTTTTTGTCTCTGAAAAAATCTGCTTAATTAGTCTTGCTAATAATCTTGGTGGTGGAGTAGGGTCTCAGATCTGTGTTTTCATTCCTAAAGGAAACTCCACTAACATAACAATCGATACCTGCTGTACAAGTTAGTTTTATACAGTTTCCTGGGAGACTGAGAGGTCAAGCAACTCTTTTGAATGGAGGGGTTCACACAGCAACCCTATAGGACAGTGTACTCACAGAGGGCAGGGGCTGGTTTTTCTTTTGTTTTGCTTTCCTTTGTTCTCAGAGCTTAGCATCATGCCTGGAACATAGTAAGTGATTAATAAATGCTCTTTGACTGACTGAGTTGGATTCCAGGTGTTTCTGACCTTGAGAACAGCTAACTCTCTATCCACTACACAATGGCTTCCTCACAATAATAAAGGCAGAAAAATTGCTTGGCTTTGAAAATCAGGGGGAAAAAACCTATTAAAAAAACAGAATTCATAAATATTAAAAATAGAAAATGTAAATTATTTTACTTTTCCAGAGATATCTCTCTGTCTGTCTCTTTATATATAAACACACACACCCACATACATCACACACACATATGATTTAGACACGTAGATGTAGCAAAACCTTTTACTAGCAAATATGGTAGTTGGGAGACAATCAAAGTCTCCTAGCACAATATACAAATTCTTCATATTTTCTCTATGAAACAGAAGTAGCAGGAGCCAATTTACTGAGCATAATTCATTGCAGACACTTGCTTGGGTAAACAATCCTCTTGAGCCTTCTCAGATGCATAGCCAATAGGGAGCTGTCTGACTACTTGAGGTTTTTACATATCTTTCAACAAAATCAGAAATCCAAGTCCAACATCAGTCCTGGGTATACAATTTGGATTGATGACACTTCCTGGAATAGAGATTTACAATAAGTAAATGCATCATACTTATCTAGGCATTTTTTCTTACAAATACATTTTTGTCTTGTATATTTAGTGACATCAACTTTATAATAAAAACCAAAGTAGCATTTTAGTCACCACATATTTCTAGTAGGTATACGTCATTCAAAAGATAACAAATTTAAAAGCAAAGCATTGAAATTTCACATAAATATCTATTTTGACTATTCACATAAAATGCATGTTTACATTCACATAAGCATGCATGGCATGTGTATATAGTATTACTTAGTGTACCTCTAGCAAAAGGCACAAAAAGTCAAGTATGTTACTATTATGTCAGTTATTTTATATAGAACTCAGAGCATCCAGCTGTTTGTGCATCATAAAATGTTAATCCTAGCTGCCATAGTGATCTATATTATATACAGTAAAGAAATGACTAAAAAGTCTGTTGCAAATTGGACAGGCACATGGAGGGCTCAACACTACTTAAGTGTAGAATTATACATGGGCTTATGGCATAAACAGGGAACACATGTACCAGAAGTGTACATTTAGAACCTCAGCTCGATTCAGATTTTTAAATCCAAATCCAAAAAATTCAAAGGCCACAAGCTAACACAAGTTCTGTTGTCCTTCCGGGGTTTGGATTTGGCCTACATGCAGAGTGAGAGTACACACAGAAACACAAATACAGCACTTACACAATATACCACATTACACCACATTTTGTTTAAAAGCACAAACTACAAATATATAAATGTGTCTGTTCTTTTGTTTCTTCCTCTGATGGAATTTTTTCTTATCAGCAGATCCAGTAAACACAATAAGCTACTGAGAATGTAAGGATAGGAAGTTCAGGATTAGGCCTACTAATTTTAATCAATCTTTTCTCCTGAGCATCAAATAGAAGAGAATAATAATTGCAAATATGTATAGAAGTGCTTTACAATTTGCAAAATGCTTTACAAATATCTCATTTGATTCTTACAACAGTCCTGAGAAGGAGGCACTTTTTATAAATAAGGAAAATGAGACAGACAGGAGTTAAGTGACTTGCCCAGAATCATGCAGGTAGGAAGAATCTTAGACTAAATTTGATTTAAATTCATTTGTCAGACTCCAAGGTCAGTGCTCTGGGCCATCTAGATGCCCCTATACCATAATGGGATAGAACCTACCCCTAACTGAAGCCAACCTCCCAGGGATAACAAAAGGTCTTCCAAAAGTACCTTTTTGTTTTGTTTTGTTTTGTTTAAATCAAGTAATACTTTAATTGACTAGCAAAATATCTTAAAACACATTGAGATTTATTCTCCCTGTCCCCCTTTTAGCCAAATCACTCCCTGGTTGTAAATTTCATGCTTAGGAAGGAGTATAAATTTTTTCACTGTAATCAAATGCCATCATCATAGTCAACAATATTGAAAAGTTTTTATTGAGAGCATTCATGAAGCATGTTACAGTAGGCACTGTGCAAAGATAATACTACAGACATAGTCCCTGTTCTCTAGTAGCTTACAGTCAGTTTTAGTGAACTAAATGGTACTCTTGTATGCTACTTTCATCACTGTTCAGTGCACTAGAGTATCCTGTAACTTGAAAGTTAATACCCTGTCTATTGCCACCTTTAAAAGTGCCTGGCATACCTGGGAGAAAGCTTGTTCATTTGACAGGAACTGGGCTATTACATGACTCATAAATTTTGACATTTACATCATTTGTTTCATTGCTTTGGAACAGGAGTCTCTGAAACATTTTTATTACACATTATTGATAAATAGAGGTTTCCCTTTACTGAAAAATCTAAGGAAGGAGAATATGAATGCAAAGGGCTAGAACATTTCTCGTCATATTAAAGGGGAAATTAATGAGTTTCACTGGTCAGAAGAAAATGAAGGAAAAAGAATAAGTAATTTTTTTTAATACATTTGTACTTTAGTGTTTCTAATTAAAAAAAAACCCACTGGGAAAAGAATTTCCTCACTTTTGACCACCTTTTAACTATAGGTAAGAAAAAAGGTTCAGTACCCATAGGTCCTTTCTTTTTCTGTCATATTGCTATAAGTAATGCATATGTCTTAAAATATTTACACATTCTAGCTTCAGATCACTCCTATAGGAATCCTTATTGATTGCTTCCTTGCATCTTCCAAATTATTCAATTGAACAATTTCCTGAATTAAATCCAACTTAAATTTTCCTCTGTTCTCTTTTGTCTCAACCTCCCCACCCCTCTCCCATGACATCTTGAATAATTTCCTTACATTCTCCAAGAAAGAATCTTTAATCTTGCATCATCTTGTCTTTGGCTTATATCCTTTTGCCATCTTTCAGAGGTGACTTCCTCCAAAGCTTCTGCATGGTTCTTTTTCTAATTATTGCCAAAAAGAGAGAGTGTGATGGGGAGGGAATAGTGCTGTATGGAGAATCTGAAGAGACCTGAGTTCCAGATTCTAATCTTACCTATCGGATCATGGTCAGGTCATTCAATCTCTTGGGCCTCATTTTCCTCATTTGTAGAAGAGGAATAATATACCTACTGTATTTGCCTCATTGTATTCGTGTGAGGATCTAAGAGATAATAAATATAAAATGCTTTTCAAGTCTTAAAACACAATATGCATATCAACTATTACTATTGTTTTATTTGTGCACATGCCCAATGCTAGGTACCCAGCACCAAGCAAATAGATATAGCCCAGTCAGTGGCTTGTACCAGTCACTAAATGTCACCTTCCTACATCATATTTATGATAGTCACATGTTTGTAACCACAAAGGGCATTGATTTGGTCAGTCTTTATAATTCCTGCCATATCATATAGCAAGCATCCAATTAATTCGTCATTACCACTAGGGAATCATTCCCCTTTCCTACAAGGATAAAGATGCAGGTTCAATTAAAATAAAGCTATCCACCTATCCAAAATACTGCTTTCCTAGTTTTGCTGCATAGGGAAAAACCCTTAATAGCCAGCAAATCTGAAGGACATAGTTTTGAAGAAATTGTGAGTTGGAACTTATGTTTATGAGTCTTAGATTATTTCCCTCCAGACATATTATCTTGTACTTATCTAAGATTATATATATATAAGATATTATACAAGATAAGGAATCTCATTTTGTTATTTCCTATCCAAGTTTTTGGCTTGTGACTGATGTTATTTTTGATGAGCAGTTTAGTTCATAAATTTCATTTACATCTAAAATTATTTTTTATTGTCCCCATCCAATGATTCAGAAATAATTATACACACTTCACCCCACCTCCATTTAAAAAATATTTTTAAAAATTGAAGCAAAATAAAACTCTTAAATAATAAGCCAGAGGTTATGGACGGGGGCCCATTTATAGTCAGCATTCAGTCCTCTGTTGGCAAAAAAAAGGCACATTAATAATAGTCCTAAAAGTAGATAATGCATATCAAAAATGACAAATACCAACCTAAGTGCTTTCTCATCTTAAACAGTCATGGGGAGGAGAATTCAGGAAGTTTGTGTTGTGACTAAGGAACATAAAATGGGATAATTGAACATAATCACAAAAATATTGTAAATTCATCATAATGATTTAGGCTATATAGTATGCAAAAATTTTGAAGTCATTTTTGGTCTTGAATCCTATATTGCATATTGAATTTTCAGCCAGAAGTGAAGAGAGGTTTGGGTTTTTTTTTTGAGGGGCTGGGGGATTCTTTATTTGTTTTACTTCTTTTCAGCCCTTTCCTATGACAATTATGGATTCTCTCTTTCATTAGACAAATATAGTATGCTTAAAGCTTAACATTGCTGATGTCACAACAGAGTCTTTTAAAACCATTTTGGTATAACTTTTAAACATATGTTCTAAGCAGTATAGTACATTCACAAGTACTGACTAAAGTCACTTTTATGTTTGTTAAGTGCAGTTTGTGGAAGTAGGAAAAACTGTGACTATACTTGACTTTTTTTTTTTTTACACATTTCAAAACCCTGAACATATTGACAGCTGGTTGCCATTTTACCTTGAAATATTTGTCCAGTATTTGATTTTTAATGTCCTACACATTCAAAACTCAACTATATATCATATTGATTTGCCCAAGTTTCAAATGATGGCTGCATGGCCCTTTAAATCTTAGAGGAGATTTATTTACACATCGAGGGAAAGCTTGAACCCTATTAAATAACTCTCAGCTGGTCCAAGCAGATAAAAGAAAAGTGAATATCAAATGGTGCAAAATTATTTTTCCCCTGAAGAATGAGTCACTCTTTTAAAATAATCTATGACCAGGGAAACCTGTATCTGATTCCTATGCTCAGTTCAGTGTCTGTTCTGCAATCACTAACAACAAGCTTTAATTTTTGAAGTTATGTAAATTGTCTTCACTGGCCCACCAGTTAACGTTTTTAATGGGGCTGCATTCTTAACTTAGTAAATTCTGTATATGCAATGACATTCAATGGAGCCAAAGAAGGCAGGGCTCTTTTTGGTTATCTTAATTCTTCGTCTACAGGTTTACTTCGAACTGAGGCCAAGGGCACAGGAATTCATGAATACCCAAATTCAAAATTAAATTTGGAGCCAGAAATATAGAGATCAATCCGTTTGCGTTTAAATGAGGTTTTTGGTGTTCAGGAAACATCACTGGGAAATCAGGAATGTAGCAGTCAGGATCAAAACTGAATAGACCATTTGATGTGAAAATTGAGCTGGGTTAGCCTGAGCATATAGATAGAGTGGGGGAGAGAGTTTGTTCAGGAGAGTCGGGGAGCGAGTTTGTCAGGGAGAGTGAGAGACGCCTGGGGGACTCGGCTCAATAGCTAAGGTGGGACGAATTGCTTTGGGTCCTGCGTGGCAAAGTACCATGAAATGGCTTGAGCCATGTTCAGATAGTTGAGCGAAAGCCACTTCAGGTAGGAGTGTTCTTTTGTTGATTTAGCCTTTAATCTGGTGGAAATCTAGCTTCTTACTCTTAATGTAGCTTGGCTGGCTGGACTTTAGCAGACATTATACAGTCAGCTAGCCCAGTTTCTCCTCCTGGACTACATAGGGTTCAGACTGCAGGCAATCCCTCTAACTCAGAATAGAGCCCGGACGGCTGTGTGTTTTTCGAGTTCAGACTCGCTCGCTCGCGGCTGTTTCTTCTCTGCTTTTTTTCCGCCTGTTTCCTGGTTTAAAAAAATAGAAAAAATAAAAATAAATCCAGTCCGTGGAAGAAACGCGATAGGTTTGTGTGATGCAGCCCCGCACACGTGGTTGTACACATGGGCAGAGGGGTGGCTAACAGTAGGAGGAGGAGAATAATGAGAAACTTGAAATTATGGCAGAGCTGTAAAATTAGAGATTTTGCTTCATCGTTTTCCACTGACTTTTGTGTTTTGTTTGTTTTGTTTTACAGTTGCCCTTGCTCAACAAAAATGAAAGAAGGAGGATGTTCCAACACAGACGTGTTTGTAGACACGGATGTGCATATAGTTCTTCGCGTGAAGGTTTGAGTGGAAAAGGACAGATGTCATGTAGGCTGCGCCAATAAATCTGTGGTCCTATATTTCCCCAGACAGAATATGTATGAACTCCATCATTGCCCAAATCCAAAGTACAGGCATTAGGTAAGTTCCAAATATGAGGCATTTCCAATTTAATCCAACAATAATATTTCAGACACCAGCAATTTTGAAATGGAAAAAAATGGAAGGCAATATAACTATATAGCTCTAGATATGATAGCTAGCCAGATAGCCAAATAAATAAAGCTTTATAGATTAGTTTGTTGCAGTGTTCTGCAGGTATTTCTAGACACCTTCACGTACAGTAAATAAACTCAAGATAAACTTTCAGTAAATCTAGACATGTGAAACTTGATAAAGCAAAACAAAAAATTTAAAAAAAAAACCCTTGTTGGAAAGAATAAGGTAGAAAGGATATTTCCATAACGTTGACGTGTTCTTAGCAGAGAAATGTTATTTCCTTTTCAAAGAAAAGACCTTGTTCGGTGTCATTTTTCTCTTCTGACAGTGTCTTGAATTAAGCAAACATGGTAACAAGATTGTAATGAAAACATTGATTGTTGTAAATATCAAAGAGAGAAATCCTCCATTGATTATTATTCCTGGGAGCAGAGATTTTTATTGCTAGGTATCCTTCGAAATATTGGAATTCTTAGTTATGGAAGCTAAGGTGGCTGCAGGGGATGTTTCCTCCCATTAAAAAAAACTGCATTTAAAAATTGAATGCAATAAATTCAACTGTGGTTTGGTTTAGGTTTTTTTTTCTCCTCAGAACTCGAATATGTATTTAGAGGGCTTCGTAGGAAGCCAAGTTGCCAATTCATGAACGCATTGGAATAAAACACTAGACCAAGTGCCAAATGCCTGTGGTTTCTGTAAACTACATAAAATCAAGGGGGTTTTATATTTAGGTGGATAATAGAAGAGTATAAAAAGGTAGATAAAAATCAGTTGTTATGGCTTGTCAGGAATTTCTGTTTTTTTCAATTTTCATAGATTTCCAAACTTTTTCATTTACAAACATGCACTTGCCGAAAGGATTAATTTTAAATAAATAAAAACAGCATCTGCAACTTTCCGAAGCAGCAGTTTTCTTACATTATTTATTTCCCAAAGGTTTGGATGGAGGAAGGGGAGTCGGAATAAAATAAAAGGGGGGTGGGGTGGGATTTAGCCGCAACTCTCTCCTCATTTTAGATAACTAGAAACAAAGAGAAACATTCGAGTTTGGTAACCTCTGTAGCCTCTCTGAGTCTGGATAAATAGAGTGTGTGTGTGTGTGTGTGTGTGTGTGTGTGTGTGTGTGTGTGTGTGTGTGTGTGTGTGTGTGTGTGTGTGTAGTGGTGGTGGTGAAGGCAGTTCAATTGGTTTTCACTGTCTCACCTCTGAAGTTTGGAATAAAAGAGTATCTGGCATCACACTCGGTGTTGCAAAGAGGTTGTAAGAGAGGGCAGCAAATTGTAGATGTGGGGTGTTCCGAGTATTTGATGTGGCCGCCGGTGTGAGAGGAACCTATTCATCAAAGATCTCAGGGAAATTTCATTCCCAAGTCGGACGGGGAATCAGATAGATTCCTAGCACAGGATCCTTAAGTCTGAAAGGGAGCCTCCTTAATGCCCTTTAGGTTTCGAATGAGCGCCAGGGAAGAAGAGGGATTCGCCTGGGAACTGAGTCCCTCCTTTTTCAATGGTTTGTTACCCAGTGGCAGAAGCTCTTGCCTCTTGCCGAAGCAGTGTGTCCCCTTCCGCTCGTCCAGCTGGGGAAATAATCGCTTCATCCCCAGCAGCGCCTTATTACCTAGCAGCTGCTTCTGCTTAACTCTCTCAAGATCAGTTTGCCCCAACTCACCGCCTCCCTCCCTCTCTCTGCCCCCATCCCCTCCCTTCCCCGTCCTTGCCCCCGCCTCTCCAGCCTAGCTCTGCTACCATCGACAATCAATGATATCTCATTCCAATTAAAGTCATTGGCGCGGGTTCCAGTACCCTAGATGGAGGTGGGTGGGTGGGAAGAGGTAGGGGAGGAACTAGAAGGGAAGGACTGAGGTGGGATGCAAGTGCATTTAATGAACCACCAGGACGAGGAGGTACGAATAACCTCGAGGGAAGACTCACTTGGAAATTTAGAGCAATGTAGTGGAGCGGTGGGATAAGAAAAGGAGGAGAGCGTCACTAAAGATTTAGAGAGCCGACACTGAGCCAACCTTGCGCAGTCCCAATGAGCGCTTGGGTGGCCCCGGCCATAGTGGTCTGGGCCAGTGCGGTGCAGACCCAACCAGGTTTCACTCCTCTTCCGGCCGCCTGTGGCTTTCTCTTGGGACTGGATATTTGGGAGAGGGAGGGGATTCCGGGAAGCTCCTGGGTCCTAAAGGGGGAGGGAGTGCGGCCGTCTCTCCTTGCCCGGACAGCTGGGCATATATACCCAGAGGGGTGAGATGAGTTTCCATCGTGAGTGCAGCGGACCATACGGAAAACTCCTACAGACAAGGAAGAACAACCGCCTAACTCCCTCATCTCGGGGTTTCCTTCTTTGATGTCAATCACTTATACCCACCAGGAGCTACTAAGTAGTAGAGGGACTGAATCGTTCAGGAAAATTATCATTTCAAAAAGAAATCTAAAAACCTAAAACAGACTGCTAAATGGTGTGAATAGGCTGTGGAACCCGAGCCTAGGCCCTGTGCCAACATAGGGCATTAGTATCAATGTGTGAGCTCTACGTACCTGGCAGAAAGCTCAGGGAGACACAGTAACCAGAAGAGGCCTTACTTGGGCGTCATTTCTGTGGTCAGTCACTAATGGCATGAAGGAATTCGTGTTGACTTCTAAGTTCTAAATGTCCCGCAGAGTAGTGGCTTCAGTGTTAGAGTAGGGGGAGCAATTGAACAGAATCATCTGACAAGACATAGACTTTGGTCTTAATGGAAAGAATACTGGGCGTAATAAGCAAGCGGACCTAGGTCCCAGTTCCCAGAATCTGCGACCGGTGCTGCATTTAACATTGCCCACCTTACATTCCTCCCTTCAGGGGTAATGGAAGGGAAGTGCTTTTAAGATAAGTGGAAAAAGTGCCTCCCAAGAAAGGTGTCATACAAAAATGGGCCACTTTTATTCGTCTTGTTTTAAAGGGCTTACCACATAACCCTTTGAATTCGGTAGGTTAATTATTATTCCTGTTTTGCATGGGGGACTGAGGCTCAGGAAGATTGACATAACTCAGTTAACGCACTTAGTAAGCTTCAGAGGTAGGACTCGAATTCAGGGCTTTTTTCTTTGAAGTCAACGCCTTTCCTTCTGACAGGGTGAATAAGGTCTATCTGACAGACTTTCCAACCTGTAGAAAAATAAAGAGTATGGTGTAGTCACGATCCAGTGGCTTCTGTTACTGGTTGTGAAGAAATTGGTTGGTTTCTATTTTGTATTTAGGGTTAGTACACTGAAACTGAACAGTTGCATAGTCTTGATGATTGAGGTTTCATTGGTTGTCAATTTTTTTTTTCTTCAAACCGCAACTTCGAAAATGAATGGGGCAGCTATTATGGCGCCAATACACCCAGTCCTTAATAGTACACCTTTCGTTCTTCCCCTCTCCCCTCCACCCCGCCTTCGTACCCGGAATCGTTTTTCAGGAAGATGTCTTACTCTGACTTCTATGTCCCAGACAGATGTCGCTGCATAGGGGGTACTCAGACCAACTTGAAAAGCCTATTCCCAATTGCCACCAATGAGATTGAGACACTGATGCCTTTTTCTACTTCTAACCACTCCATTATTCCGGTTTTAACCCTCTGGTAAATTTCAATAAGCTTCATTTCTCTAGCGGGGGATGAACTGTCTTTTCAGCAGACAGTAAGAATTCGGAGTTAGAAATGTAGTAATAGTTCCTCACTTCCACCCCCCCACCCCCGCTCTAGCCTTTTACCCTGGCATTATTGGTGTCAAGGGATGGTTTGTGCAAACCACTACCGCACCAGGAGAACCTTGGGACACAGACACAGACGGGAGTCATGGAGGGCAGGGGGACCTTTGAAAAGACAGAAATCTCCAGAAAACAGGACCAAGCCCAATTCAGTTTGACCCCTCCCAGACCTTCCGGTAGCTTCTGGTTCTGATTCTGAAAACATTTAAAATGGCTTTCTTGGGTCCTACTTTTGAATCTAAGAGCCATCTAATTACCTTCGCGTTTACAAAGACCACCGATATTCACTCACATGCCATCTGAAGACCAATCGGGATTTCCTGGGATACATTTGACTCTAACTTACCCAAAGGTGGATGTCAGTTATCTCGTGGGGGGGCGGGGTGAAGAGAGCAGAGAACTGTGCAAATAACCAGCAGGCATTTGAGAAAAAGTGCATATAGCTTATTCTAGCCTCCTCCCACCTTTCCACCCCCACCACTCTGTATTTCTTTCAGTGTTATACCAGGGCCAAAAATATGATTCTGAATTGCTTGACTGCCTCGTCCCACGTGAAGAAACTAGAATTGTATCCCCCATCGTTTCTATGCATCATTAGTTATTCCTCTTTGGGTCTTAAAAAAAAATCCTCAGTTTACTGCAGATGTCCACATTGTAAAATGCTTATTTTATCCACAAGAGGATATCGATCCATACTGACATTTCCAATTATAAACAAAACCCTTTAGTTGGATTTAGAAGGAAATTTAAATATATGGAGAAAAGGATAACGCTGAGCACAGGCAGAGCACCTTCGTTGATTACGAATTCAAACAATGTCAACAGCCACGGCGACGCAGACGCTGTGTTAACGGGATCAAAACGGCATAGTTACTAGGAAAATGCGTTATTTCCTGAAATAATAAACGTCAATTTTTTTCCCAACAATCTTTGTTTTGATTGTATGTCAGTGCACATGTAGGAATGCACGAGTCTACTCAAATTCCTTCTGTTAGAAACATCCACTGTATTTGTTGCAGATCATCTAGGAAAGAGGGGAGGAGAGAGTATTTAAAGAAATTCTCCAGGACAAATGATAAGACTAATGGAATTTTCCTTCTCAGGACAAAGTCTAATTTCCTTTTTGTTTCGTTATTATTTAAACGTTAAGCAATAGTTTATAATTACTTAACCTTAAATTCCTGCTTCCACGTTTCTAGAAAGAGCCTTTTACTCCTTTCACTTATTTGCCAGAGAAAGCCAGGAGCAATCGAAGCTTTCATTTTTACCTGGTGCTACCACACGCACTTGGCATTTCTGATGAGTTTTTTCTTGACTTAGCCTACTACTTTCAAGTTGGCTTTCCTTAAGAGAAGCGGTACAAAGAAAGACCTGCCACCCGCTAACCACAACCAGAGACTTCTGTTGGGATAAATAGCTTTGCTAATTTCTTTGAGCTCCATCTGTGGGAATGAGAAAGTGCTGCCATTAAGGAGGATGGCCAGGTTAAATTAATTAGATTCCTGCATTAGACTGCAGCCTTAGGAAGATGATTGCCATCTTCCCTGTAAATACCATTATTTCTATATCTATTTAGCAGCTGATGCAATTAAAGTTCTACTACTGTAAATTTAACAATACAAATAACACTTTCTTTGGGTACCTTTGAAGAATGATTGAAAAGGAGAGGGCTAAGTTTTAGCTTTTGCAATAAACAACTGACGTGACTCCATTTAAACAAGCAAGCAAGCAAGCAAGCAATCCAGAGTGTACTTGGATTCTTCAGTGTATTCTTGGATCAATACTTTTGTTTCATGTTTTCATGTTCTCAGTAATGTTAAGGTATCCAGTTACATACTCTTGCCAGTAAGAAAGAAAATATATCCCGCTGTGCACCCTTCTAAACACTATTAAAGAACCGTGTTTTCTTTTCATTTGGAATTACTATTTTGATTGGTGTATCTTTGCAAACCCCTCTATGCTATTAGTAGATGCATTTAGTTACACATAATAAACTATCTGTGTTGAGCAGCAGGGTGTCATTTTGTGATTTCAGTACACCCATTAAGCTCCCAGGTCTTCTGCAATTCAGGATATGTGCATGCATATTAAACTTGTATTAGCTGTTGCACTTGCCCTGCCTGACATGACACTCAGAAATACTGGGTATTTCAAGAGATAGGAATGAAATGAACAGGGTAAGGTCCCTCCCTATATAGAACATTTATTAGGAACAGATATAACACATAAAATTGTAATATAAACAAATAATGATGACAAATTAAAAAATAATCAATAGCAGCCAGTGAGAGAATAATGTATTTCCTCCGTCTTCTTCAAACCTTTCTGGACCACAATCCCACAATACAATAAACAATCTCTTAGTCAATACTACTCAGGACGATCAATAAAGAAACATCAGTAATCACAAACACAAGGTTTGCAACCAACAGGTAAGAACGTTTTTTTGCTTGTTTGTTTTTTAAAAGAAGCACTTTTAGTTTTTCCTTCATTCTGTGCCTACTAGTGGTTTTGATTTTCTCCAAGTGACATTGAGAGGTCTGATTTTTGTTTATGAAAGTGAACATATGGAGAGGTAAGAAATCTAAATAATAGCTGAGCACCTTCTAATACATATCTTTGCGCTTTTCCTCCAGACTAGAAACTATAGCCTGTAACAAAGAGTGGTGCATGCAGAAAGCTTGAAAATTGTACTTTCAAACAGAATGCAAATAGAGACGAGCCAAGTTCTCCGGGCAACCCCCAAGACCGCCCAAACGGAAGACACAACGCCCACACATTGACTTGTATTGCTACTTCGCTTTTAGAAAAAGTAGCCCATGGGGCGTGCTGGATGCGCAGTCTCAATGAATCCCAGGTGTGACCATCTGGGACTACCGGATGCTGAGAGAACGATACTCATCTGGTAATAGAGGCAACCAACAGCTTCCACCAAACAGTTGGTTAAGTTCCAAAGGCAAAACCCACCTTTGATTCTGGACTCCATCACCTTGACCATGAAAAGGCTTTAGGTATCCAGGGTGAAGATTCCAATATTCAGTGAAAGGGAAGCCGCAGGGTTGGGAGTTAAACCCTGTTGGGAGTTAAGAAGAAGGTAGTGTATGTGAATTAAAGATAACAGTCCCTGTTGATTGATTCCAAGAACCAAGGAAGTCTCCTAAACGTGGCAACCCCAGGAGAATAAAACGAGTCATCAGACTGTTCTCTAAGACGCCAGAAAACCACGTCCTTCTTTATTTTCTTTCTTCTTCAGTCCTTACTTTCATCTGAAAAATCGGCTTTCCTGAAGATGTGAAAGTTAAGGAAAGGATGAATAGCTAGAGGGTAGAGATGGGGAAAGAATAAATGGTGCTACATTAAAAAAAAAACCAACCCTACCTCTCCCCAGTTTTTTCTTTTTCTTGTAAAATTCTCTATAGCATATACTATACTATTAACTGGGGTTTGCTGAAAGTTTTAATGCTTAATTTAATAGCAAAAGACATTTTCTTGACTGCTTTCTGGTTCATGCTGTTCATCTGGGAGAAAATCCAGGTGGCACATTTAAATCTAGTGGAAATGTAATTCAGTAAATTTTTCCAGTGCAAATAGGTTTAAGACGGACAGATCATGAAAGGAGCAGGTACTTTTATTTGAAAATAAAAGTCCAATTCTGTTAACACCTAATGCCTGGCATAAAGAAGATGAACAACAAATGTTTGTTGAATATATTTCAAAGGATCAATATAACAAAGTTAAAGGGATAGGAGTCCATTTAGAACTTTAAAAATCAGTCCAGCCAGTGTGCAGAGAAAGACATAAAATTAGTGAATACTAAAAATCTTCATGAAAATTCTGGAATGATGCCAATATTACGTTATCTCTCAAAAGGTAAAGAAATGTACATTCTCTATAGATTCTTTTTTGAGCACCTGTATTGCAAAAAAAAAAATGATCAATTCAGGCTTTTCTAGTACATTTTGAAAATTAGTATAAAAAGCAAAGCCCCACTAGCTCATAGGAATGAATAAATCTCAAATATTTTATTTCATTAAAAGAAATTCTTTAATTTTGTCCAGGTTATTTGTACCTTGTTTGGTAGGCACTTCAAAAGTCTGCTTCACTTCTTTATTGATACTCAGAGGAAAAGTCTTTTTCTTCTATTTCTCTCAGAAGACGTCATTGCCCTACCTTCATTCAGAGAGATGCTGACAGATATTTCCAAAGGATCCTGTAGAATGCAAAAAGCATTCACCTAGTCTCATTTAATGGAAATAAAATGAACCCAGTGTATTTAGTTTTTTTTTTTTATTTTTGTTTTTGTTTTGTTTTGCTCATAAGACATGATGAAACCAAGGTGCAGAGCATTTCCAATGTTGATAGATCCAGTTTGAAAAAGCTTGCCCTATAAATCAAACAATTCTGGGGGCAAACCCATGTTGTTTTTAAACCACAGAGTGGGTCAATGGGTGTGGTTCTGCACATCTTTGAATGGTGAATGTATAGATTAAAATACATTTTGCCACACTGGTTTCCAGAGGATTGTTTTGGCCCAGTGTTCCAATACCATGAGCCAAAACTTTGGTCAGTATTTTGACAACAGAGCCAGGAAAAACAAAAAAGGCTTAGCCTGTAAAAAAGAAATGAAGATGTAGTGAAGGAAAACAGTAGTCTCTCTGCCACTGCCTTACTCAATCCATATGTGGGCTTAAACACAGGAAATACCCACCATTCACCGCAATCAAGCCAGAGGCCTGTGCATCAGAAAGTGCCTTGTGGAACTAATTGGAATCTATTAAGATTGTCATTGACATGGGAAAGCATTTTGAAATTTTAAATCAGAACATGCAACGTCCATAGAAAAAGATAACATGGACATTGTTGATTCATGAATGCAGATATAGACACAGTACTCTTATTCACATTAAAGATTTAGTATATATTTAATCATGTGATACGCTGTGTTAATTTTAATTCAGCAGCATGTTGGCATTCCTTAACTTTATGTGTTTGCTTTGAATCTTAGATCTTTCCAGGGTCAGTAAATTTCACTGGGTGTCCTCTGGTACTACCTAATAGCCAGAGAAGATCCCAAAATTGCCCATTTAAAAAGATAATCCACCAAGTTCATGGCACTTTTTGTAAAATCAAAATTTACAGAACAAAACACCAAACAAAAAACCAGTTGAGGATAATAGAACTTGTAGTAAATTTACTTCCCTCCCCCACTCATAATGTTGAGAGAAGACACACATATATGTATGCATTCACATACAAACATAACTCCAATCTCAAACCTTGCCAATACATCTTTGAGAGAAGTAACATGTTAGTATTTCCATTATAGATGATGTAACTATACTGGATATATTGGGAATTTATGTTTTATCTTCTGCAATCTACAGCTTACTGTAGTAACTTGTGATTGGCTATGACAATGATTCCAATGATCTGGTTGCCAAGTCACTTTAGATTTGTAGATTATTCTCAGTTATGTACAGTATTCCCTGCTCATTATGCAGTTTACTATATATGTATGTATGTGTATATATATATATATATATAGTTTTACCACTTACAGTGAGGACATGTCATATTTCATAAACCTACAGAATTGAGAAGTCATTAAAAAGTGTCAACAGTAGGTCCAGCATATTTTTATATGAAAAAAAAGACAATTGCAATAACCACAAGCCACTGACAAATGTAGTCAGAATTACTTCATACACATTTTCTCACTGTGTCACAATATTGAACTTATGTCCATTTTATAGTCATGGTTTTTATTTTGTGGGTTTCAAAATGTCTTCTTTGTTAGGGGTTACTTTTGTGTTCATTCCACATTTCACAAACAAGATAACTGTAACTAGGGAGGTGTGTAATTTGTGTTCATGAAACTCAGATTTACCATGAAGATATCTCCTAGGGAAGTGAAAGAAGCTATTGGAAGTCTTTGTCATATTTTTATTTAATTGCTTCATTTATCCCTGTACCTTCCAAATTACACTGTCCTGAATTTTTGGCATAAATATTAACAGATAAATGATAAATGACTTGCTACATTGTATTCTGGTGTTGTATCTAGAAAGCACAAGATAAAGTATGTTATTCAAAACACATTTGAACAGCATTTGAATATCTCATACTCAAGTATAAAAGTATAGTAGAGAAGAAATTAGGTTAAAATGAGGCATTAAAATGCTGAATTTAAGATCTGAGCATTCAGCATGTACAACAGTCATCACAATTATTTTCCACATTAGATTAATGAATCAGATCAGCTGTCATCCTCTATGCACCAAGATGCATACACCTACACACAACAATATTTAAACACACTACTTTGAAAAGAAACAAACATATATTGCCTAGCCAATGGTCATTAATGGGGCCTGTTTGAGGGTAGGGAGTGGCAAGTCAAATGAGTATGCTCTCTATTCTCTTTTTTGACCACAGAAAATACTCCTGTGAAGCCAGCATTTTCATTGGCTTTCTTACAAAGCAAGAGAGACGTTTTAGTGGTGTGAAAGCCTGGCTACAGTGGAAAATCTGGAAGAGGAGTTAAGAGAGATCCACTGTGCTCAGAATAAAAAGGGACAATTGAATCACACTGATTATTTTAATATACTTTCAAAGGAAAAGAAAATCAGTTGAGAGATAATAAACAAGTGAAAAGTTGAAGCTGCCATTGCTCTATTCCTTTTCTTGTTCCCATCTCTCTCTTCCTCTGCTACCTACCATACTCTACATGTGTAGCTTTTATTTTCCACATAGCAATGGTTTGGAACTAAAATTTCTTGGGTATATTCACTTAATGTGTCTATATGCTATTTCCTCAGATAGAAAGAAAGCTTTCTGAAGACAGATACTATTTAAATTTTTTTTTTGTCTTTGTATCCCCAAAGCCAAGAACAGTGCCCAGGTAGATAGATGCCATTTTAATAAATCTTTTTTTTTATTGATTATATCACTTTGTATTTCCATTTACTAATCTATAAAATGGGTGTAGTTTATGTTGAGTGATGTCAAATTTCATAAATGTATTTGAAAATTGAATTTGATCAATTAGAAGCATCTTATAGTATAAATCAAAATTCTAATTGACCTGACATGTAATGAAGAATGAGGTTTGATTTAATTGGATTCTGTATCCCAAAAATTGGGGTGGGAATGATTATACCACTTTGGGTTGAAGTGGATAAGAATCTACGTCATGGCAGGGGTTGGTAGAACACTCCTGTGATCCCTGCTACTGGAAAGGCTGAGGCTAGCAGATCTCTTGAACTCAGGAGCTCTGGTTAAGTCAATAAGATGTCCACACTAAACTTGGCATCAACATAGTAAGGTCCTGGGGCCGGCGGGTGACTAGGTTGCCTAAGGAGGGAAAAACCAGCTCAGGTCAGAAACAAGTCAGGGCTTCTCTGTCAATCAATCAGACCATGAGTAGCTACTGAACTTATATCCTGGGTGAAATAGGGAGACCCAGTTTTTAAAAAGAAAGAATGTGTATCATAGTATAAAAGTACAATAAATAGTTCCAGGAAATGTCTTTCTTTACTTCTTTTTCTTTTCTATCTATATGAAGATATATAATTAACATACAAAAAAATACAAATGCCTGTGGAATAATAAATGAAAGGAAAAATGAAGAAAAGTTTCCAGGCCACAAGGAGAGCCTGTCAGTTGCGGATGTTGTGGTTGACAGTTACACTATAATTCACAAAGGAAAGATCATAGACACTTTAGACAGGGTCTTTGTGTTCTTTCTATTCTGAACTTGGATCTAACTGACTCCTGGTGATTTTTTACTAAAAATCACCCCTGAGGGTACAGTGAAATTACCTTGTTAAACTATTTCAGTGTTTTTTTCCCCTTTCTTCTTTATATGATACATAGCATGGTGCTATATCTTGTAAAGGAATCAAAGGTCTTTACTCAAAAACAACTGATTTTGCAAATAAATATCATATGTCATTACCCATTAATACCTATACTAAAACCAAAGTTAAAATTAATCAATGCTGTCTTTGTCTTCTGAGAATTATTACAACATAACCCTCATAAAATAGTGCTTTTGAGGCCAAAATATAGCAATTTCTACAAGGAGGGCAAAGAGATTCAAATGTTTTTGAGGTTAGTAACACATTGCCTTCATCTCATTTTTTAAAAGACAAATTTAGTACTTGTATGGGGAAAGAGCCTAAGACACAAGCTTCATGGGGAACTGGGGAGGGAGAGACTCCAAGCCTCTATAGGGAGAGTAAAGCCATTGCTTTAGGTGGGTGTGAAGAAATCAGGGCAGGATAGAGTGGTAAGGGATTTACCTGGGACTCAAGTTTCAGAAGAAGGAAGATTCTAGCTTTTTATGTTAAACAATTATTTTTCTTAAGTTGGTGCTAAGCATATTTTTTTCCTGTCTGATAGTTTTCAAGGCCTGTCAGACCTCTTTAAAACTTATTGGCCTAGGGAAAAGCCCAAATCATTGCATCCTAGTTATAGATCTAGGGGAACATATCCTTTCCCTTACTAGACTATAGTAATGGTATAGCAATCACAAGAATAGGAAGGGACAAAGTAGCAGCAGCAGTAGTAGCTGCTTCTTAACATTTCTATAATACTTTAATGTTTGTAAAGTTGTTTATATACATTAACTTATTTGGTTCATTAAGACATGGTATGATATCCTTTTCCTCTTTTTATGATCCACAGTGCTCAGCAGAGTGCCTTGTTCATAGATGTTGCCCAATGAATATCTGTTGAAAGAATGGATAAACAGTATTCTTATTTTCTGTCTTATCATCCATTTGTATGGAACCAATGGTTCCAATCTAACTCAGAATATAAAACTGTGATCTGACAAACCACTCACCAAAGAATTAAAATGGCAGCTTCAGTGAAGTTTCTGGAGGATAGTACATATAAATATAAATATGGTATCCATATTACTTAAAAAACTTGATCTGTTTAGTTAAAAATAAGTATTTAAGTTTCCAGGTCAGGTACAGAAGAAAGGAAAATTTCTGTGACTTAAAACTAGGGGGATGTTCAAAAACAATTGAAGATTTCATGACCATTCTAGGAGTTGAAAATGATAGATTTAAATATGACATCAGAACTACAAAGTGAAAAAATCACCAAACTGAGGATCGTGTGGTGATTTGGGGGGGAATTCAAATGACAAATCCCATTATTTTGTGCCAAATTAAGAAATGGTAAATAATAATTTTATTTCTTTTAAAATTCTGAGTATAAAGAGTAACACAATAGAGCACCGGCCCTCGAATCAGGAGGACCTGAGTTCAAATTTGGGCTGAGACACTTAACACTTACCAGCCATGTGAACTTGGGCAAGTCACTTAACCCCAATTGCCCTGCTCTCTCCCCTCCAAAAAAAGCAAAAAAAAAAGAGAGAGAGAGAGTAACACACTATTGTATCTTGTACTATTAAAATTTATATAAGTATCCAGGTGGTAGTATTATTTGGATTTTTAAGAATTCTTTAAAACCAATCCATTTCACATTATACATTTCTGAAATAGTACATTGGTGGCAGTGAAATGGCATCTAGTTTAGTCAAGAGCCCCACCTCCTTTACTTCCTAGGGCCTTCTCTAAGGGGAGGAAAAAATAAAAAAAGGAAATTTTTGGAAACCTCTAAAAATACTGAATATCTACCATGGTTCAACATTCCTTTTTCACCAGTATGATGGTTAATGAGAAATACAGTGCTTCACAGTGAGACTAATAACAAAAGATCTCTTTTTATCTCATAAGAAAAATATTCTTGTTAAAAATATTTCATCTCATAACAAACTTAATTTTATGAGTATAGATCTATGTAATGGAATCAAAATTAAGAAATGACCAGGTGAATTTAGCATTAGTTTGAATTCGGTCAGATAATCCAAATAATTTAGGAAAAAACATGTGCCTCTTCCTTAATTTTTATATTGGGAGAATTCCAATAAAATTTAATAGGCAATTATTAAGTACTGTATGTACCTGGGACAGATATTCTAATAATGGGGATCTGGTATAAGGGATCTGCTTAACTTTTGTGTTGGCATATCCCAATAAATATTCAACATTAAACCTTGAAACTACTATTATTAAAAGTAACAGAAAATGGAAGAGATACCACAGGTCTCACAAGGGACAAAAATCCAGACTTTTGAAAGAGAGGAGTGGATGTTGTAAACTAAAGGAACTTGACACTGACTTTGATTTCTACCAGAATTGTGTACCATCTTATTTAAAGGAATAGTTATTGAGGAATTAAAGAATGGTCATCATTGAGAGCAGCTAAGTGGCAAAGTGGATAGAGCACTGGTCTTGGAATTGGGAAGACTCATTTTCATGAGTTCAAATCTAGCCTCTGACTTACTTAGTAGTTGTGAAACCCTGGGCAATTCACTTAACTCTGCCCCAGTTCCTCATATGTAAAATGAACTGGAGGAGGAAATGGCAAACCACTCCAGTGTCTTTACCAAGAAAACCAGAAATAGGGTTACTCAAAGTCAGACATGGCTGAAACAGCTCAACAACAACATTATTAAGAGCTGATAGACATTCATCAAGAATAGGCCCTACCTGACTACCCTCTTTCTAAAAAAGCAGTTACTAGACTAGTAGTACAGGAGGGGCTATTGTAAACATAATCTACCTGGATTTTAGCACATAATTTCATGAAATGTTTTGTATAATCTTATGAACAAGTCAGCGAGAGAAGTAATAAGCATTATTAGAGAGAGGTGGATTTGATGGGCTGAATGATAGTGCCTACAGGACAGGCATGAATGAGACACAGAATCACAGGATTTCCAGGTTATAGGTGACCTCAGAAGCCATCTAGTCCATTTATGTACAAAAGAAACCTCCATACTACACTGTTTTGTTTAAAGATTTAGCTTTGTTGAGGAAGGGAAATCACTGCCTGACAAAGCAGCTTATCTTACTCTTATGTAACTGTAGTTGTAACAGAGTTTTTTTTCCTGATATCAAACTTAAATTTAACTTTTTACAATGTCCACCAAGTGTGCCTCATTATACCCTCCAGTGTTAAAGAAACAAGTCATAGCATCATAGATTTTAGAAGGGAAGGAAGTCAAAAGGTCATTTAGTTCAATTTCCTTATTTTACAGATGGGGAACCTGAGGCCCAGAGAGGTTAGTGACTTACCCAAAGTTATAGAGGTAGGAAAAAGCAGAATCAAGATTTGGTCAGGGTCTCTACCTCTAATTCCGACATTGTGCAGCATGGCTTCCTTTCCCAATTGGCAGCCCTCCAAGCAGTATACTTCACTTTTCCAGGCTAAACAGTACCACATCTTTCACCTGATCCTATGTCATAGACTCAAGGCTCTTGACCATCCTAGTTGCCTTCCTGTGACCATTAAGATTATCAATGTTCTTCCTAAACTGTGGCACCCACGACTGAACATGATACTCCAGATGTGATTTGACTGGGTCAGAGTTCACTGAAACACTCATTTATTCATTCCTGGAAGTTATGCCTCTCTTAATGGATACTAAGGTTACAATACTTTTTTTTTTGGTCAATGAGAGCTATAGGACTCTAGTAGAAGGCCTCAGGGATCTGTCCTTCACCTGATGCTGTTTAACATTTTTGTCAATGACCTGGACCAAGTCATAAATTGCATACTGATTAAATTTGCAGGTGACACAAATCTGAGGGGGTGAGGAGAGAGAACATATATTGAAGCACAAGTCTCAACAGTACTGAATCTAATAAATCTAATAAAAATGGAAAGCCCAGCATTTGGTACAAAAAATTAAATTTTGCAAGTATAAGATGTGAGAAGTATTGTTGAAAGAAAAAAAAAACTAAATGTTTTGGTATACTTCAAGACCAATATGAGTCAACAATAAGAAAAGTTAGTAAAAAAAATCTACCATAAGCTTAGGCTACCTGAAGATAGCACAGTATTTAGGAACTAGAGAGGTGATAGTCTCTACCTTACCAAATATGTACTTTCCCTTGATCAAACAAAAATAGCATGATGTATTAAGTTTGGGGTTGATATTTTTGGAAGGATATTGATAAGTTGGAGGGCATCTAGAAGAAATGAAACAAAGATGGAAATTGTTTCTAGTTCATTCCACAAGGATTGTTTGAATGAACTCATGATGTTTTACTTGGACCAGTATTTTATAAGTCTTCCAGAATTTGAAGGGTTGTTACAAAGAAAAGGGATTAGATTTGATCATCATTCCCCCAGAGGGCAGAACTAAGAGCAATGGGAAGAAATTGCAAAGGATTTAGTTCCATTTAAATAAAATAATTTAATATGATACTAAGAGTACCTGTAAAAGTAATGAGTCTATTTTCATTAGAAGTCAGCTTCATGTTGGATAACTACTTGTTGGAGATGTTGTAGAGGAAATATTTGTTCAGGTATGGGTTGGACTAGATGGATTTAGAAACCCTTTCTAATTTTGAGATTTTGTTATTCTTAACTGACATGTTTTTATCCACATTCATAGTCTTCTAAAAGATGTTTTTCTTTTGTCTTCTAAATAGAATAAAGGCCTGAAAACAAAAGGAGTAATAATATATGTTTATTTTTGAATATTTAGAAATGGAACACTTTACTTGGTTAACATCAACATATTTTCTGACTCTTATAGAAATTACCCAGATTGTGGTGTATACAATGAAATTAAATTTTAGATAAATTATAAACACTGGTGAATTTAGGTAATATGTGTGAGCTTGTGTGTGTAAATCTCCTAAATTCAGGCCTAAACAATCTTACACTGAGACAGGGATTATCCAAATTCAGCCAATCAATAGGCATTTGTTAAATGAACACTTTGTGCCAGGTACTGTAATATTTGCTGGGAATACAAAGACAAAAGTTAAAAAATCCTTGTTCTCAAAGAGTTTATATTCTGTCAAGGGAGACAAGTATATACTATGTATATGAAATAAATAAGGGGTAATCTTTTTGAGGGGGAGGGAGAGAACAGGAGGAAGGGAATGATTAAAAGTTCTAGCTGGAAAGAATGTCAGAAGTTATTTAGTCTAACCTAGGCATTTACAGATAAGAAAATTAATGATAACAGAAAACTTACTTTGTAGTATCAAAAATCACAATGTAATTGTATGATTTACATAAACAGGGACAAAATTATAAAGTCTCTAAATTATAATAAAATGCTAGTTGTGCATAACTCATCAGGTCTTATTTATATTAATTCCTTTTACTGATAAATGACTGTAGGTCAAGCAATTAATCTCCTTTAATTGAAAATCTACTTTCTAGTGGATTATACATATTAGGTGGGTGACAGATTAAGGGATGGGGATGATTTATATAACTTTTTTTTGGTCCACATTTAGTTAATTACTCCAGAACTGTCAACTATAACGTCTTATGATTCATTGCTAAGGTTTCAAATGGAATTTGAACATCTATTATGCAAATATTTATTAAAAAATCCATGAAACATTTATTAAGTGCTTACTATGTCTAGAGTAATCCAAGGTATTTACAGATTACAAAGTGGTGGGTCAAGGACACTAAAGCATCAATTTCTAATAGGAATCTACAAAAGTTTATAGACTGTGCTAAAGAGCTTGCTTCTTTGAACAGTGGCTAAGAAAAAGAGGAAGATACTTTTGATTTACTCTTGGGTGGTACATATTTGTTCATGCATTGTAACTACCATTTTAAGTAAAAAGTAATAGCAACCCAGGGTAATACACAAGGCAGTACAGGATTACCAAAGAATGAATTTAATTTCAAGTCCACTTCACCTTTATTTCTGAAATTCCTAAGAATCTGTCCGACATAACTCCCTCATCTCCTCCTGTGTATTTTTGTGGTGATTTGAAAAGTCCAGGATTATTATAGTTCTTTTACTTGTTCAGTCATGGCAGTAATTAGAACTGAGAAATATAGAGTGAGTGTTTATACAATTTGAGTTTTTAAAAATGATAATTCCTTGAAAAGCTTGAAGGAAAAATAATTTGACATATATAAAGAATTTTAGAATTAACATGCAAATCTCTGCTTGAGGCAATGAAATTCTATTAATGGGAATGAAAATGTTTGGGCAAGAAAACACTAGCAGAAAAGAGGTTTGTGTTTTAAAGGATAAAACAGTTTATGTTATTCTTTTTCTCATTAAAACATTTCCTTTTTCAGTTCAATTCAAATCAACAACAAAACATTTATTAGGGACCTACTAACTAGAAATCACTGTGCTAGGTTGTGGGAGTAAAAAGACAAGACTTAAAAAAGCACAACCTCTACTTTGATAAACTTACATTTCATAGGGGTATACAACAGACAAGCAAGTACCAGTTATATGTCTGATATGGAGTCTTCAATCCAATGACAAGGCCTCATGGCTGTTCTAGGAAAAAGAATACTATCTCTCAACTCCAAGTATTTTCTCTGGCTTTTCCCTATGTCTGACATGCTCTTGATCTTTCACTTCCACTACTGACCTCCCTGGCTTCCTTTAGGTGTCAATTAAAATCCTGCCCTCTACAGGTAACCTTCCTGAACCTCTCTCAATTCTAGTGCCTTCCCTCTTTTAATTCCCCCCCTCCCATTTATCTTGTACATAACTTACTTTGATTACATTTGTTTACATGTTGTTTTCCCATTGTAAACAACTTGAAGGCAGGGACTATCTTTTGTCTTTCTTTTTAAAAAAAATCTCTATCACTTAGAACAGCATCTGAAATAAAATATTTAATGTTTATTTATTGACTGAATTATACTCACGTGGTTGGATATATGTTTTAGGAACCTCATTTGGCAGTTATTTGGAGGCTGGTTTAGAGATTTGAGAGACAGGAGACTGGAGACCAATTAAGGATTACTGGACGAGATAATGAGCAGCTGAATGAGAATACTGGTGACATTAGTGCAGAGAAGGGGAAAATGGTGAGAAATGTAGAAGGAGATAAGATTTAGAGACTGATTAGGTATATGATGAGGGAAAGGGAAGAGTCAGGGACAATTCTAAAACTGAGAACTTAGTTTATTAAGAAAGATGGTGATATCAATAGAAACAGTTGGCAAGGGTTAGGTTTTAGGGGGAAAAGAATGAGTTGTTTTGGATATCTGCATTTAAGATATCTACAGGACATTGTGGTGAAAGTGTCCAGCAGACATTTGACAATATGGTATTAGAATTCAGGAGATGAGGGCTGAATGTACAGATATGGGAATTATTTGCATAGAGATAATAAAGGAATTCTTTAGAGCAGATGCTACCACTAAGGGAAAAAGCGTAGAGAGAATGAGGGCAAAGGATAGGGACTTTGGAAACACTTATGTTTAGGATATTGTGCATGAATGATGATTTAACAAAGCAACAGGTAGGAAGAGAACCAGAAGAATGTGGCAATGTCACACAGATGCCAAGGGAGGAGACAGTGGCCAGGAGAATTGGGTGTCAACAGTGGCAAAAACTCCAGAAGACTAAGAAAATGTCAGTGGCATTCAGTTTAGAGATTGCTGGAAACCTTGGAGAGAGCAGTTTCAGTAGAATTTGAAAGATCAGAAGCCAGAATACAAATAATTTAGATGTGAGTATGAGGTGAGGAAATGAAAGCAATATGTGCAGATAGTCCTTTCTGGAATTTGAGTATCAAATGGTGAAGAGATGTTGGATAATAGCTTGAGGAGAGGGCAAAATTAAGTGTACAGCCTTTTGTTTTTCTTAAGGATGGGGTGACTGAGGCATATCTGTAAATGAGGAGAAAGGAACAAGTGGATAAGAAAAGATTATAGATGAGATTAGGAGAAGAAATGATTGGTGAGGCAAACTCCTGGAAGAAGTGGGAGGGGATGGAAGTGTAGGCTGTGGTTTTGGCAAGGAAATAATAGAGAAAAGATGGTGAAGAATGAGGCATATTTAAGAGTAGGAGAAGGCAAGGTACTCAGCTGAGAACAAAGGGGAGTAGGTGGTATGAGAGGAAAGGGCTTAGGATAGCACCAGGAGAATTTAACAGTGAATTAGGGAAGAATAAAAGAATTTATGAGAAATGATGAAAATATTTGTATTGAATGGGCAGCTATGTGGTACAGTGGATAGAGTGCTGGCTCTGGAGTCAGGAAGACTTGAGATCAAATCCAGCTTCAGACACTTTCTAACTACATGACACTGGGCAAGTAACTTCTCCCTGTTTGTCTCAGTTTCATCTGTAAAATGAGCTGGAGAAGAGATGGCAAACCAATTTAGAATCTTTGCTAAGAAAACCCCAAATGGGGTCATGAAGAGGCAGACATGAATGAACAACAATAGCAACAATTTGTACTGAACTCAATCACATGACTTTCTCCCAAGTATTCAGCAGCCTATGAATAGGAATAAAGCAGGCAGATGGAACTAGGGGATTAATTCACAACTGAGGTTTGGAAAGGTGTGACTGGTGATTGGACAAAGGTATAAAGGACTGAAAAAAAATCCTATGATACTGTTGACCTTTCTTCCCAAAGGAAGCAGGTGGTAGAGGCAGGAGAAAGGTTTGAGTTGTAAAATAATCTGTTGATTCAGTTTTAGCATCAAAAAATTCTGAGAGTTTGTTTCATCAGGGGTTTCATTCCTTGATTTGATTTTTAAATTAGTTGATAAATTACTTGAATGAACTTAATCTCAGCATTAGTTATTTTGCTTCAATTCATATTGTTGAGGGAAGATATCTTGGAGAATGTACTCAACTCTTGACTGAACCTCTTCTATGACAGTCACCTTTTTATATTAAGGTATTTATTTTTAGTTTTCAACAATCACTTCCATAAATTTTAAATTTTCTTCTCCTTCTTCCCCCTTCCCTCCTCAAGACATCTTGCAATCTGACATAGGCTCCACACATACATTCCTATCAAACACATTTTCACAACAGTCACTTTGTTGTAGAGGGCTGAAGTATTATTTCTCTCATAGAGTTGGATGAAATGAGGGGAAAGTAGATATTGGCAGTAGCAATTCAGGAGGAGGTTTTCAAACCTAGCCCCCAGGAGACCAGGGTCTGGAGCCTCAGCTTCCTTTTTAAAAATGGAGGAGCCAAGATAGTGGATTTAGAGCTGGAAGAAATCTCAGCGATCAAGTTCAGTTCCCTTATTTTATAGGTGAAGATACTGAAACCCAGAGAAGTTAAGTGATTTGCCTAACATCACCCAGGTAACAAGTAGAGCACCTGGGATGTGAATCCTGCTCCTCCACTTCCAAATCCAGACCATTTTCCATGGTACTTACCCATAGAGGGAAGGATATGTACTCTGACTGGATCCTTGTTTTTATCTTAGCCCCCACTTTGTCTGGTGTTTGTTGGTCACTGAGGGATAGGATGCTGTTTTCTTATAAAATTGCCAGTGTAGAATGGGTATTACCTCCCTGCTTCCTTTGGTGGTCTATGATAATGGAAGGGTTTAGGGTTGTTGATTTCTCATATGGATCAGTGACACAGGGAAGATTAGGCAAGGCCTTCATAAGTGACCATTGTTTGTGAGGAGAGGAGTCCTCTGAGTCCAGTCCCTAAGAAGGTCCAGCGACAGTGAATGGAAGAGGTGTTAGGTGGCAGGCTTGATATTACTTGATACGTGTAACAGTTTGTGTCAAAAGTGCATCTTGAAGGCTGTTGTCTTAACCCAGGGGTGGGGAACCTGTGACCTTGAGGCCATATATGGCCTTCTGAGTCCTTGAGTGTAACCTTTTGATTGAGTTTTACAGTTTTACAGAACAAATCCTTTTATTAAGGGGATTTGTTCTTTGAAATTTGGATTCAGTCCAAAGGGCTGCACTTGAGGACCTAGAGGGCCATGTGTGGCCTCCAGGATGAAGGTTACCCATCCCTGTCCTAAACCAACCACTCTATTAAAACTAAAGGATTCATCCATCTCCAAATAGTCATATTGGCTATATTGTGGCCTTTTGCCGCAAGTTCCATGGCTTGGTCATTAGTATGCTGATCTTCCAATGAAGTTTTAACAGTTTCCCCCATTAAATAGATATTAGAATATACAGTGCTTTCAACATTAATAATGTCTTATTTAAATGTTATTTCAATCTTTGGGAAACACAATTAGTTATCCATAGAATTTGCTTTTTATGTATTTTAACTATTTTGCTTCATTGATTACTCTGTTGTTGTTGATCAGTTGTTTGTCGTGCCTGACTCTTCTTGACCCCATTTGGGGTTTTCTTGGCAAAGATGCTGGAGTAGCTTGCCATTTCCTTTTCCAGCTCACTTTACAGAGGGGGAAACTGAGACAAACAGGGTTGAGTGACTTGCCCAAGGTCACACAGCTAGTAGGAGTTTGAGACTAGATTTGAACTCAAGAAGATGAGTCCTCCTGATTTCAGTCCTGATACTCTATCTACATTGCCACCACTAGGTGAACTTGAAAAACAAACACCTCTATTCAATTAAGTATTTTTAAAGTTCTATATTCTAGTCTATGATAAAACTATATCCAGAAGAATCAGGCTGTGTCCATAGAATTACAAAAAGCAATATACAGCAACAAGAAAAACTGGTTGGGAAGGAGTAACAGTGAAATGAAATCTACCCAATTAAAAATTTCATGACAAAGTTTCCTGGAAGTGTTCCATTGGAGTAGGGAGGCTTTCCATCCAGAATAATTAATCAGTGCCTACTGTAGACTGCCAAAACACTTAGTCAGCCTGTGCTCTTGCTGACGCACCTGTTTCTGTCTGTGCCTTGGGTTGGTAACCATTATAATGAAGGATGGGTTCAAACTTTCGATTAAAGAATCTTTCAGGCTAGGTCTGGACCACAAGTTAGCTTTGGCAGGTTCATTTCATTTATCCATTCATTCACCAAACAGTTATTGAAAGTTTATGTGCAAAGTTATATAGTTTTGTATCTGATTTAATGTATTCACACTGAGTTTCAGATTTCAAGAAAATTTGGACCTGCCTTCATCAGTTTCGTTTTCTCTCCTTATCTCTTCCCTATTTACTATTTCATTTGTCTTAATTACTGTTTCATTTCAGTCCATTTAGCTTTCTTTCTCCCTTTTTGTTTTACTCTCTTAATCTTAGAAATACTTGATGGTCACATAATAGTTATTTAAAGATACATTTGCTGCTTTAGCTTGCTTGTGGGCCAAATCTGACCATTCACATTAGAGGAACAAAAGGGAGGCAGAGGAAGGGGAGGGGAAGGGAGTTGTTCAGAGTGAGAAGTCTTGTTACCTTGCTGTACTCCAGAGTATGCCTGACATCATTTTACTGGCAAGAATTGTGCTGTCGGTTCGCTTGGGCCTCTTTGAAGGGGAAGGAAAGTGGTAAAACCACAAAAGGGGTTATGAATAGGTTCCATATAATATTATATATCATGACATGTTTGACTCAGTGAAGTGGGAGCAGGAGACTCTATCACTGCCCCCTCTTCCCTCATTCGCTCAGGTATTTGGTTGAAGTGGTAAGAGGGGCGTGTAAATGGATCAATCCACTCAGTTTTCAACTAGGTATGCTCATTAGCATTCCTATTTCCCGTACTTCCCTTTGATGGATTTGATTTCAAAATTATTACAACTGACCTTGGGAAGTTGTACAAAAGAGGAGAATTTAGGATGGGATGGGGGGAGGGGTCAGATAAAGGTTGCTGCTGCCTCTCTGGTTATGAAGGGTAAAATCAAATAGATTCTGTCATAAAGCAGAACTTTTGTACTTTTTGGTCAAAGGCTGTTTCAAGATTAAAGTAAAGACAAACAACCAATAAACTATAGATTAGGTCATTTTTCCAGTTGTGTCTAACTTTGCTTGACCCCTTTTGGGGTTTTCTTGGCAAAGATGCTGGAGTGGTTTTCCATTTCCTTCTCCAGCTTATTTTACAGATGAAGAAACTGAGGCAAACAGGGTTAAGAGACTTGCACAGGGTCACACAGCTAGAAATATCTGAGGCTAGATTTGAATTCATTAAGAGGAGTCTTCTGACTCTAGACCTGACTCTCTATCCACTGTGCCACCTGGCTCCCCCATAAACTATAGAACTATAATTGAAAAATTCATTGCATCAGGGATTCAATTCCTTGATTTGACTTTTACCTTAACTGACAAAGCTTATTTTTCAAGATGATGCTTTGCTTGTGATGTTAACAAATCTTAAGGTGATTTTAATAGGAGCTGGACAATTAACATGAAGACATAGAGAACGGAAGACTAGAAAATTCATGTACTTTGCTACAATCACCTTAGTGACAATATTTCATGAATGAAGAGTTTAGGAAGGAAACTGGGCTGGTTTCTCAAAATCTCTGAATTTGCTTGTGATGTCTTTTACTCTTCTTATTCATTATGCTCAGTTTAAAGGTCATGTTTCTCTCTCCTGGGAATGAATATTTCCAAACTGCCCTTCCTATTTTTCCCATCTTCATAGGTAGTAAATTAAATAAGAGGGAAAAAAATGGTAGCATTTAAATAATGCTTTACCCATCCACACTATTTATTTAACAAGCACTGCTTTCCTCATTTACTTGTCTGAATTTCTAGTATGTCTGGGTAGAGTCAAGTTTCCTTCAGAATTCTTCCCCACCCCTGTGTCTCCTGGGTACACACGCGTGAAGACATATGCACACACACACACATCTTCTGCTATAAAATTCAGATAAACTCCATTTTCTTAAAACCAAAACAAAACAAACCCATTTAGTTTGGTTGTGCTAAAACTTTTAGAAATAAAAGAAATGACTTCTGAATATAGTCGCAGCAACTAGAAATTGAATGAATGGCTCTATCCAAGCACCAACTTCAGACAGACTGAGGAAAAAGAGGCAGTTTGAAATTAAGATCAATTCAAGCTCAGTCAACAGCTCTAGCCAAGACACCATGTACTGATATATGGCAGCTGAGGAATATTCCCCTCACATGTCTTCCCAGATCACACAAGTAAACAGTTAATAATCATTGTTAATATCTAAATTGTCAAATAGGTGCTAGACTTAAGATTTCATTGTAAAAGGAGCCTCCATGATTTCAAGACTAGTTCTCCATACACTCTGCCATGTTGTATCTCCAAATAAGGAAACTCTTTATATTTATAGCTTCTGAGTTCAAGTGATGTGATAGTGGGAAGTAGACCTAAAATTCAGGAACTATAGGGGTTCAAATCAAGCCTCTGGCATTGGTTTGCTATGGTGACATGAGGGAATTACTCAACCTTTCTGATCAATTTCATCTGCAAAATAAATGTAATGTTAGTCTTACCTACTTTACAGTTTTTGTGTGTTTGTGTGTATAAATGACTTTTTCAACCTCAGTGCTATTGAAGTATGAGTACTTCTTATCCACAGTCCCACCATTTCCTGTGATTTCTTTCATTGCTATATTCAAAGTCACTAATTATTTAGTTTCAATTCTTACATAATTTCAAGTAGGTCTGAAAGAGAAATGGAATTAAGCAAAAACTTTTAACTTTATATATTGTGTTGTATTTTATATTAATCATGAAGATCAAACATTTTTGATTTACTCAAACCTGAATTTTATATTAGTTGAAATACTATAATGATGAACTGGTTGGATATTGACACTTGACATTTGCATCCCAGTATCAGAATCCTCTTGGGGAAGGGAATTAAAATCATTCTAGAATTCTCAGAAAGTGGACACATGGCAAACTCTCTGAGCCACCTGTCAGTGAATAAACATTTATTAAGTGCCTACTATGTGATACAAACTATACTAAGAACTACAGAGCCAAAAAGGAAAACAAAACCAAAACCAAAAAAACCCAGTCCCTGATCTTAAGTCATTCACAATCTAATGGTGCAGATGATATTTAAACAGCTGTGTACAAACAAGTTACATAAAGGATAAATTGGGAGGAATCCACAGAGGAAGGGTGTGAATATTAAAGGAGATCAGGAAAGACTTCTTTTTTAATTTTAATTTTTTTTTAAGGAAAGACTTCTTATAGAAGGTGGGATTTTATCTGGGAGTTGAAGGAAGCCAGGGAAGCCAGGAAGGGACCATGCAGAGGAAGTGCACTTCAAACACAGGGGGAGGCCAGCAAAACTTCCTGGGGACAGAGATGGAATGTCTTGTTTGAGGAGCAGCAAAAGAGACTGGTGTTGCTAGATTGTAGAATATGTAGGGTGGTGGTGGTGTCAGGTGTAAGAAGACTGAAAAGGTAGGGGTGGGAGAAATATTTAGCCACATGTCTAATAAAAGTGAACAAGGGAGAATCAAATAAAATTGCTCAAGGTTCCACAAAAAAGAAACCAGAGACCAGAGAGCTTTCCCTGCGTTCAGAAGTATCTTTGAAGGTGTAGGAGGTCTGCCTCTACAAAGTCTTTCTGCACACTTACTGCCTAGAGCACCCAAGCCCAACCTCTCATGTATCCTCGGTTTCTGTTAAGGTCCTTATTACAGAGTTCATTTTGTTCTCCCTCATTCCCTTTCCCATTCCCCACCACACATCTTACTTTCCTCCCTTCCACCAGCTACCTCTGCAGGGATAAGAGAAGATTTGTTCCTAAAATCCCTAGAAAACAGTATGAACACCTTGCCACATAGAAACATTGCTATGGGGTAGTGCCATATGATAGCAGTATCAGTTGTGATTTAAATGTTGACCTTGGAACCTACCTCTCAAATATGATAGTGTTTCAATGACAACAGATATTATGTGTCCCAAATAATGAAATGAAGTAAGAACTTTTGAAGGAAGACCCACTTGTAAGTAGGCTAGCTATATGCTAATTTGGTTCCACAGAAGACAAACTGCTCTGTGATGAATTGGTTCTCTATTTCTATCTACTTCTTTAGCTCTTTTCTTTATCTGTGGAGCATACAGAAACCATCCTCTCAGTCTATGTTATAGCAAAATTCTTCTAGTATATCTAATTAGCTAGGAAATCATCCCAAAGGGTTCAAAATAGACCTCTCCTAGGCTAAATTCTAGCACTATGAGAGACTATTACAGCAATATCTTTCGGAATTTTCCATTCTCATTAACTTCTTTGGCATTATTTATTATGGTCCAATTCCTTCCATCTTGATAGCAATATATTTGCCCTTAAAAAAGCCTGGTAAGGGAAAATCAAAACTTAAAAAATGTAAATAAGGGGACAATTGTTTGCATAAATAATTTACTTCCCACAGACATTTAAAAGTATTTCCATTCACAAAATTTAGATACTATTAATGTAATTAATATAACAAAGAATATATTGACATTACTTTATGTGAAAATCTATTTTTAAAACAGAGAAATTCTTGATATTCAATAAGATAAATATTATATATATTTCTTGGATGTTAAATAGTATTATATGCTGCAATAAATTATTTAACAAATTAGAAATTTTCTTTGAATATTTGCAAAATCTATCACTGTCAGATAATAGACTTAGATTGGCAAAGACTTCAGAGTCATCTAGTTCAAATTCCTTATTTTCAAGTGAGGAAACTAAGGTTTGGTCATCTTAAGTAACATGTCTGAGGTATGTAAATGGGAGAGCTCAAAGTCAAACCTAGGTCTTTTCATTCCAAAACCAAAGTTCATTCCACTGCAGTGATTCCCCATCACTAATTTAGAGATTGTTAAAATATTAAGATACAAAGTAATATATGCAAGCATGTCTAAAAACCAAATGGTTGTGTCTACATTAAGAATGGCAACTTTTGTGCTGTTAAAAACATAAAAATATTTATCTAGAAAATTAAATCAGAAGGAATAATAGGAACTTTGGACCAGAGATATGGTTTTTTTTTTTTTTGGAGGGCAATTGGGGTTAAGTGACTTGCCCAATGTCACACGGCTAGTTTTTATGTTAAGTGTCTGAGGTAAGATTTGAACTCAGGTCCTCCTTACTACAGAGCTGGTGCTCTATTCACTTCACCACCTGCAGCTGCCCCTAGAGATATGATTTTTAAATCAAAAGGGATACATCAACTGTGTTACCTCCTACTTTGAATAAAATTCACTTGCGACCTATCACCTGCAGGACCAAATGCATAATAATCAACAGGAAAATGTTACCTAGAGCAAGGGATATTTATTATTGAAATTTAAAGCTATAAGAAAAACCTATTTAAAAAAATCAGGTAGGAAGATAAATAACTTCTGGATCTTTTACATAGATTTACCAGTAAACAACCCCCCCCCCAAAAAAAAAACATGAAGAACAAAAATTAGTCACAGAAAAAGTAGTAACTTTTTCACTGAGAAAATTTACTTGTAGACTCTCTCTTCTACAGGAAGAAGGAATACTCGGGGAGCATCATAATCTTAAACCCGTGGTAGGAAGGATACACTCAGTGTTTCATTATGATTTTTCCACAATAGAATAATTTTGATATCATTGTTTGAGGATCTTAGTCACAAGTTTATATTCTTGAACCTTGAAAGAAAGTAGACTGGAGGTGGATTGAGGGGTTACAATTACATATTATCATAGTCATCACTGTCCCAGCCAGGCTAAAAAAAAAAAGCTATTTTTTTATACCACTTTTGGAGTAGTGTAACAAGCATTTCTCCTGGCTACTTTGTGACTGGGGGTATCATTGTTTCATTTGTACAGGATTCATAAATGCAAATGAATGAGGATGAGGAGAAGGGCAAAGGGAATCTATAACTGGTAAGATCAGTGAAAAGAAAGCTAATTACTAAATTAGAAAACTTTTTTTTTTCTACACCATAAGTCACCAAGCTATTAAGTGATAGTTGCTCAGTTGTCTGTGCAACCCCATTTAGGGTTTTCTTGGCAAAGATACTTGAATGGTTTGTAATTTACTTCTCCAGATCATTTTACAGATGAGGAAACTGAGGCAAATAGGGTTAAGTGACTTGTCTAGGTTAACACAGCTAGAAGTGTCTGAGGCTAGATTTGAACTCAGGTAGAAGAGTCTTTATGACTCCAGGCTTGGCACTCTACCCACTGTGCCACCTAGCTGCAGTATAGACACTTCAAAAGTTTCCCTGATAAGGAGATTCTCATATACATTGTTTCTTTGTCAATTCCAGTTTAAGAAAAAAAAAATACACACTTTAAATGTGTGCTGCTTTATTGTTTATTACATTATTACACTAATACATTAGTGTAATATTACTATTACTAGTGTAGTAATACACTAATACATTAGTACTTGCAAATTTTATATAGAACTTAAAGATAAAACTTTGAAAAACTAAGACTTTAATGATGTTATGTCTTCCTAAAAGGTAGTTTCTCCTCTCACTGAAATAATATCCCCTTAGGGGTCAGATTTACATCTTAGTTAACTCCATGGGAAAATTAGCTTCCAAGAAAGCAAGGAAAATTCTTACAGTGTTACATAGGATGAAAATTTGGCTCCAACATTATTTTTAGATGACAAATGATAAACAGAATAGAAATTAAAATATGCAGAAATGCGGATCCAAGATAACAATTCCGAAGCATGCAGAATTTTTGAAGCTTCCCCTCTCCATTTTTGCTGGTTATTTAGGTCATTATTTCCTTACTGGCTTCCTACATGCTTCTGTTATAAAAAAAAAAAAACCTTTAAGTCAAAATATAGTAAAGTTCATTTTCCTTTTGACCAGTTATGCACATGTATAAAGCTGGGAATTGAAAGGCCTGAACACACAGCCTGAAATGCCACCCAGAATAGTTCACACAGTACTTCTTTTTCTCCTTTTACAGAGACATAATATTGTATCTTTTTATAAAAATAAATCAACACAACTTCATACTTTCAATTAGAATTGCAAATGTAAGTCTTACACACTCACTCATTTTTGAGTCAGAAGGACAGCTTTACTCTCTCTTTTTTTCTTTCTTTAAAATAAAATTCATTCACTAAATAATACAACCCTCTAGGGAGAATATTGTAATAATATTTAAGCACTTACCTTTTACAGATCCTGTGTGAGTATTGCTGGAAGAGATAGGAAGTTCAAATAAGCCAGCATAGGCCTGAAATCTCTTCCACTGGGGAAGAAGAGGCTGGAACATCCCTTGAATTCAGGAATTCTGAACTACCAGAGGGCTAACAACAGCTAGGTGTTTGATTCTATAGACAGAAGGCTATAAGGCTGTCTGTCTCAGGAAGGGTAAAGTGGCCCATGTTAGAAAAATGGAAACTGGGGGGTGGCTATGTGGTGTGGTGAATAGAACACCAGCCCTGGAGTCAGGAGGACCTAAGTTCAAATATGGCCTCAAACACTTAACACGTCCTAGTCGTGTGACCTTGGGCAAGTCACTTAACCCCAATTGCCCTGCCTTCTCCCCTCCAAAAAGCAAATGAAAGAAAAAGAAAAGGAAAGAAAAATGGAGACCATTAAAGCTTCTATGATGATTAATATTGGAATTGAGCATGAGCTCAACCTAGCTTGGGCTAGGTTAGGAGACCCAATTTCAAATAAGCAAGGAGCAATCAAGCAAGCTAGCAAACAAAAATATAAAATAACTTAAGATGGGGATCCTTTCTTCATGGAGCTAATTACAGTCATATAGAAGACTGAGGCCAACTCATAATAATATAATACACTTTCGTGATAAGTGTATTAGAGAGTTACTAACCATTTCACACTTTAGTTTCCTGTAATATATGTATACACACACATACATACATACATGCATATATATATGTGTATATATACATATAAACAGTTACTTAATTGGTTTTGGATGGCCACTTGGCAGGGATGTTGTGAATACTCTTGGATTAGAGTTTAAAGTACTCATGGATTAAATGGTTTCTTAGATACCGTCTATCTCTGATATTCATTTATTTTATAATTTTGTAGCAAAAAAATTGATCTGTAGCACATACTTTTTGTATTATATATCCAATTTATAAAATATTGATAATCTAAAAAGCTGACTGTAGGACCCTCATATGAAAAAATAAAAGAAACTTTCTTGTTGCTTCTATCACCTTTGCATTATGTATTTTGTGATATTTCTTAAATATTATTAGGTTAAAACTACAACCATCCTGCAGGACATGGGAAAATATGACTTGACACTAACGTTAAGCACAATATTTTAGATAGTCTTGAGTTGTCAAATGCTGATTTTGAAGATGTAAAACTTATCCTCAAATCTTGAACTCAAGTGAATCCTGTAAAGTATTTTAATTTGTGCTGCATATTTCCATTTGGTTGGAACCAATTCCCTCATTTTACACAATTGTAACTTTGAATAGTGTGAATTTCATCACATGCAATCATTTCATAGGACTCATTATTCTCTCTAGTTGGAATCTATCTTGTGGTTCTAATTCTTTTGTTTTTTCTTTTTGGAGGGGGGAAGGCAGGGCAACTGGGGTTAAGTGACTTGCCCAAGGTCACATGGCTAGTAAGTGTTAAGTGTCTGAGGCTGGATTTGAACTCAGGTCCTCCTGACTCCAGGACAGGTGCTCTATTCACTGTGCTACCTAGCCACCCTGACTCTAATTCTTTAAAAGTGACACATTCCAGATACTATTAGTCTCTGTTTTGGAAGGTTCTTTATCTCTGAACTCTAGCAATCACATATCATAGAAAGTTTCAGATGTTATTTTTTTTCCCCTGAAGAAAGGGTTAAGCTTGTTGAAGTTCTGTACTAGAAGAACTGGGCATCTCTGTGGACAAAGTGGCAAACATCAGAATTGAGTGAAATGAACTTTCTAATTCAACTTCCCAGGAAATGATATTCAAATGATTGCACATAGTATTAATTTAATCTGTCAGAACATAAACCTAATGGTACCAGAGATGTCATTCAATTATTTGTCAATTATTATTTGTATCTGTACAATTCTTCTCATCTACATTCATAACATGATGGATTATTTTATTTTTTTTAAGCAATCAGGGTTAAAAGTAACTTGCTCAAGGTTACACGGCCAGTCATTTCTGGGTGTGGTGCTGAGTGTCTGAGCCCGGGATTTGATCTCCAGGTCGTCCCAACATTGGAGCCGGTGCTCTTACTCGCTGAGCCACCTGGCCACCCCTAAGCAATTGGGATTAAGTAACTTGCTCAAGGTTACACGGCCAGGTGTTTCTGGGTGGGTGCTAAGTGTCTGAGCCCGGGATTCGATCTCCAGGTTGTTCTGACACTGGAATCGGTGCTCTTACTCGTTGTGCTACCTGGCCGCCCCCACAATGGATTATTTAAAGAAGAAATTAAGAGAAAAATGTAAACTATTATTTTAATCATTACTGTTTTTTTCTTTGTGCAATACTTCCAAAGTTCTACAGTGTCATCCATGTGGACACTTTTTTCACATTGATGCACATTATAATTCCTCCCAACCTTAATTAATAGATTCATTGGTTTCTGTGGCCAGAGAAGATGTTGACATGAAAAGAATTCTGGATTCATAGTCAACCTGATTTTTTCTTCTTCTATTTTATATAGCACTATAGGGTTTGCAAAAACAAAACAAAACAAAACACCAAAAAACCTTTCAGACATATTTATCCAAAATAATCCTCACACTTACCTTGTGAGGTATGTCTCAGGGTATTATTCCATTTTACAAATGAGCAGAAAGACTCAGAGATGAGAATCAACTTGTCTATGGATGGTCACACAGCCAGTAAGAGTCAGAGACAGGATTGAATCTAGACTTTCCTGACACCAAATCCAGTGTTCTTTCCATGCAGCCCTCCACTTCTACCTCCATTACTTAGTAGCAGGATGATATTGGGAATATAGTTTCAGTCCTTTGCTGATGTGGGAAGAAAGGGCATGGTCAGGAGACATTCCTAGTGTTCTATAGAAAATAACACATCATTTTGGTTAAACCTAAAAGCCAATTTGCCTTTTCTTGCAATAACAAAGCTAAGCATAGGCATTAGTTCCTTCACCTGTAAATTGAAGGAATTTAATGGAATGATTGTTACAGTATCTTCCAACTCTAAATTTTATGATTCTTCTAATGATGAACCCTGATGCACCTAGCTAGACTTACCCTCAGTTTGCCTATATTTAACACCTCTACAAATTGGTTCTCACCACAACCCAATGAAGTAGGTTTTTATCATTATACACATTTTACCACTGCTAAAACTAAGACTCAAAGAGATAAAGTTATTTGTCTAAGGTCACACAGCTTATAAGGGGTCTGAGGTAGGTTTTGAACTCAGGTCTTCTTCACTGCTAGTGTAGTGAACTATCCATTATATCAAACTATCTCTCTAAAGGCAAATAAGAATAATTTCATTTTCCATGCTATAATAAGGAGTTCTGGATGGTCATCATCAATAAGTTAGTCAATTAACAAGCATTTATTTACTAAGTGTTTACTAGGTGTCAGTCACTGTGCTAAGTGATGAATGTCCAATCCAATCCAATCCAAGGAGCTTGCATTGTAATGGGGAAGAAAACATATAAATAAAAGGTAAGTAGAAAACACATGCAGAATGGGTAGAATGCAACATTAGAGAGAACAGCACCAGTGACTCGGGGGTCCAGGATGGCTATTTGAACTGAATTTGGAAAGAAGTCAGGAACACTAAAAAATGAAGATGAAGAAGGAATCTTTTTCTGAAGGAAAAACAAGTAGTTCCAGTACAGCCAGGTTGTATAGTGGGAGGGAAGTAAAATATAAGAAGACTGGAACAATAGCAAGGAACCTGGTTGAGAAAAGCTTTAAACACCAAAGGACTTTATATTTGGTCCTGACAGTAACAACAACAAAAATAACAACAGCCATGATAAATATCAATAGCACTTTTAAGAACTCTTTACAAATGTCTTGTTTTTTTCCTCACAACAACGCTAGAAGGCAGATGCTATTATTATTCCCTTTCTACAGATGAGGCAACTGAGGAAGACAGAGGTTAAATGAATTGTCCAGAGTCACATGACTAGAAGGTGTCTGAGGCAGGATTTCAGTTCAGATTTTCTTGACTTCAGGTCCAGCATTCTCTGCACTGAGCACCAAGCTACCAGGTGTTAGGGTATGGGAGTGAAGGAGCAATATGGTCAGATTTAAGTTTTTGGAAAAATCAGTTGGTCAGGATGTGGGACATGTATCAAAATGGGAAGAGTGATGAGACAAGGAGACCAGTTCTCAGGTTCTTATAATCTATAGTTGCTGGCTATGGGTTGAAAAGCCAGGGATGCACATAAGAAATGTTGCTCAGATAAAATTGAAAGGATTGTGCAACAGATTGGATATGTGAGTGGGAGTGAAGAGACTGAGGAGATGGTGATGACACCAAGATTGTGAACATTGGTAATTGGGAAGATGGTGGAGCCTTTGCCAGTAGTAGCAGAAATTCAAAAGAGGGGAGAAGATTTGGTTGAACTTAACTAATGAGTTCAATTTTGGACACGTTGAGTTTTAGAGACCAATCTAGAATCAGGAATTTGAAAGATGGAAGGGACCTCAGGATCCATCTAATTAAACTCATAAATTCCCTTTATAACACACCTGAAAAGTATTTTATAAGTTTCTTTTGAAAACCCCCAAGGAAGAAGAATCCACCATTTCTCAAGGGAAGCCATTCAACTTTTGGATAACATTGATTATTAGGAAGTTTTTCCTCATATCAAATCCAAATTTGCCTCTCTGAAGCTTCCATTCATCAGTCCTGGTTTTTCTCTTTAGGACCAAAGAGAACAAATCTAATCCCTTTTTGACATGGTAACCCTTCAAATAACTTGAATATAGTTATCATGATGTTCCTTCCCATCCTGCCCCACCCAAGTTTTCTTTTCTCTAGGATAAATGTATTACTTTTTTTCAACTGATCCTTATATGTCATGAACTAAATGCCTTTCATTGTGTGTGTGTGTGCATGTGTGTGTAAAAACATACTATACATCTAGTTAACAGTTCTTTCTCTGGAGGTAGATAGCATCTTCCTTCATAGGTCCTGTGTAGATGATTTCAGTATTTATCACACTCAAAATGACTTAGTTGTTCAAAGTTGTACTTAGAATAACATTGCTGTTGCCATGTAGAACATTCTTTTGGTTCTTCATTATTTCATGCAAGTCTTTTGATATTTTTCTAAAACCAAACAGCTCATCATTTCTTACAACACAGTAGTACTCCATCACAATCAGACACCACAACTTGTTTAGCCATTCCCCAAAAGATAGGTATCCCTTACTTCATTACTTTCCTTGTAATCTCTTGAACCAGGTCAGGCTATTGGGAACATTACTCTAATGTATTAGTCTGGTGACCTGTGTGGAATTTTTATATTTTGTACCTGCATTGAGATAATAAAGGACTTTTTTACAAACATATTTAGGATAGGTGAAAGCATCACCTGATGGTTGAAAGAGGTGAAACAGAAACCTTGGCATGCTTCAAGCCCACTTCCAGGGTGAGGAGCAGTAGTTTTCTAGGACAACCCCTAGAAAAATCCTGTTTGTTTGTCATTGGAGATTAGCCAACTTATTTTTGAAGGTAGTTAATGTTCTCTTTAGTCTTTAACTTCTGATTTCCAACACTTTGTTCATTCCTCAAAGTGCTGTAACCATTAACAGCACACCATCAACCTGACTTCTATCTGAGGACCAGTTGGGGCTCTTGTCCAAGGCTTTATACTTTCACCAGTCTTGGGAAGAGGAATAGGACTTTATTCTAGGTAGAATGGAGTATTTTAGGCTATTTTAGGCCTCTAGATTACAAATTAGGGTAGAGGGCAGAGCTCTAGGATGGAGTGCTTTCTCAAAAGGATATTGAAATTTAGAAGGTGCTGAGAACACCTGAAATCCTTCAGCTGGGTCAAAACAATTGGACTTAGCATTTAATTAACACAACCAGATAGGAAAATATCAGGTGGTATACTTCCTCATCCCAACTAAACTCTTTCTCGAACTATTGCTCCTCACCCTGGAAGTGGGCTTGAAGCATGCCAGGGTTTCTGTTTCCCCTCTTTCAACCATCAGGTGATGCTTTCAACTATCCCGAATATGTTTGTAAAAAAGTTAATTTGAGAGCATATTTCATGCCTTTTCCCCTGGTGCAAACACATATAGTTTATGGTATTGAGGCTGGACCAACCCTACATTAATCCTTTTTCTTTTTTGAATGTTTATTTACAGTAAAAGGTAATGATTAAAGAACAGGAGACAAGGTAATGTGCCCTTCTCTCCTATGTTTTGCCAATTTTAGAATATTTTGCCACAGCCAAAGAATTTACTTAATACTCAACTTCCAGGTGATGATCTTCTCTGCCCTTAGCTAGCTTGGTACTCAGAAGACAAATGAGTCATTCACTGGAAAACTCCTTGACCACTTTTGCATTTAGTAGGCTCTCCAGAGCTGGGGCAATACTGGAACAACTTCTGATGCTCTTGACCAGGGTTATCTCTGTATTCATAAGTAGGTGAGAGAATAGGACTTTCATGAGGTTGGATCCCCCAAAAGTGTGGGGCATCATATTGGCTCGATATCTTCATGGCACTCTATCTTTTGGGGTTGTCTCTGATTTTACTAAGCTTCCTCAATGAGTTATTACAGTAAAATTCTTCACTGATGCCTTTATTACATCATTTAAAATGACCGCAGTTGTTGACAAATCATACAGTGAGAATAAAGTGAATTGCTGAGATTTATTTGTCAAATTACTGACAGTTTGTCAGGACTATGGCTTAGAATTTATCAAAAACAAATTTCTGACTCTGCTTATCTTAGTTATTTTTTAAAAAATGTGAGTCAGCTTGTGGATTCGCTGCAGTGATCTGTCCTTTTCCATGAAGAACTGGAGAGTTTTGTCTGACCAACCTCTTCCCTTCCCCCACCATATATTGTGTAATAACAACAACAATAATAAAAATAATAAAAGGCATGGAAAAAATTTCTCAACTGCACGAACACACAAGGAAATTGAAAACCACATCCAGAAATCCAGCAAGTCCTTTGGGAGGCTAGCAGACAGATGCTGGCGTCAACACAGCATCAGGCTCCAGAGGAAGCGAAAAGCCTACAAACAATGGAGCTGTCCAAACTTCTCTTAGGCTGGGAGAGCTGGAGCTGCTACAGATACTGCTCTTGTCAGCTTCCAAGCCAGGTTCCTTGGTTAGATCTTGAAGACATGTTTGATGTATTCAGGCATATCATCATGAGGCACTGGTACAACTACAGGGAAGTGAACCTTTTCTTTTTTCCCTTTTCTTCTTATAATTCAGTTTCTTTAGGTTTTGTGTTTTAGGATGGTTACAACTTAACTGCCTTACACAAGTAGATACTTAATAGAATCACAAGATCATGTTTTCAGAATTGTAAGATATCTTAATGGGCATCTCTTCCAATCCCCTTATTTTACAGTTGAAGGACTGTGATCTCCAAAAGGCAGATGATTTTTCCCAAGGTTCCAAGGCATAATTTCTTGTTGAATAGAACGGGAATGGCTACTGACCTGAATTATGGCATCCTGATCTAAAAGACATGAGGAAATGATATAATAACATTTACAAGGTGCTTTGAGATTTGCAAAGCACTTTGTATATTCTGTCTCATTTGGTCTTCACAACAACCCTGTGAGATAGGGTCTATTATTATTCCCATATTACAGAAAAGAAAATTAAGGCACAAAGTGGCAAATTTATGTGCTGAGGGTTACACAATCAGTGAGTGTCAGAGGCTCTATTTGAATTCAGCTTTTCCAGACTTCTGGTTCCGCCTTCTATTCAGTGCCACCTAGTTGCCCTAGGATGCCCAAAGATGTTGTAAATACAATTGGCATACACTTAAATAATAGATCTCCAAATAAAATATTTTGAAAAGACCATTCTAATTTCAGAATAACACTTGAAGTAATTATACTTTAAAGAAACCCACAAGGATTGTAAGTAGTACAAACTGATTTATGAAATCAAAGTGGTAACAATATGTCCCTTGTAAGACTACAAAGCATGGGAGATTCATTTCTAATTCCTCAAGCATTTAGCATCCTTTGGGGGAACTTTTCTTCCAAAAACATACCATGAACATGCCATAATTCATTGCCTGACAAAATTTAGGTAACTTGTATCTCATCCTCTTTGTATTTCCATGTCTTTCAAAGTTCTCTAGGTATAACTCTCTAATGAACTGATCATGATAATATGTAATCAGAAGAGGGTTAGAGGAACTGAATATTCAGACATCACTTTGTTATCTAATCTGATGGAGTGATGTATATGGCAGAAATTTAGGGTAGATAGAAGCATAGCCATGAACCATGAACAGATAGAATTTTGGGCAGGTGGAAATTAAATCAGAAATTCTTAACCTATGGTCTAAACACACATTTCAGAAAGCCTATAAACTCAAATGTGGAAAAAATATATTTAAATACAATTGGTTTTGGGGGGCGGCTAGGTGGTACAGTGAATAGAGCACCAGCCCTGGAGTCAGGAGGACCTGAGTTCAAATTTGACCTCAGATACTTAACACTTACTAGCGATGTGACCTTGGGCAAATCGCTTAACCCCAATCACCCTCCAAAAAAAAAAGCAAAATAAAATTACAATTGGTTACCTCTGTAATCCTTTGTATTTTATTTTATGCATTTAAAAGCATTATTCTGAGGAGGGGTCTGTAGACTTAACCAAACTGCTAAAGGAGTCCAGGGCATGAAAAAGGTTAAGAACCTTTGCCTTAAATTGTGCTTCATTAGATGGTCATCAAATGTGCCTATGCTGAAATCTGGCCTTGGTCACATCAACTTCCTTCCTGACTCCTTCCTCCCTATTCCTAGCTGAAGGAGAGGTGTAGTGAAACAAGGGATGAATCTGGAAACAGACAATTTGAGTTCAAATCCTTTCTCTGCCATTTATTACCTGTGTTATCTTGGGGAAGCCTCTTAACCTTCTTGGTCTCAGTTTCCTCATCTATAAAATCAGGAATTTGAACTTGAGGACTTCTCAGTTTCCTTACAGTTCTAAATCTAGGATCTTATCACACAAATGTTCAACAAGGGCCTCTCTTTAGTAATCTATGCTCTTCTCAATTGACCTCCAATTGTTTCTGCTTTCTACAGTTGGCCCCTACCATTCCTAATTAATCCTTTGAATTCTAGACTCCTTTAGGATAAGAAATAAATGTCTTCAGGGTTCTTCTACTCTGTTCCATACTATTCCATACAATAAATATTTATTAAATATCTACTATATTTCAGGCACTATACATTATTTCTATCTTAGTATTATCACAATAAGCAATGACATCTTATATACTGACATAAATTAAAATTGTTAATTTTTTTCTTCACTAGTTAGAATATTAGGGCAGCTAGGTGGCATTCTAGATAAGAGTCCTGGGCCTGGAGTTAGGAAGACTTATCTTCCTGAATTCAAATATGGCCCCTGACACTTAGTAGTTGTATGACCCTGGATGAGTCACTTAACTTGGCCTCAGTTTCCTCATCTGTAATATGAGCTGGAGAAGGAAATGGCAAATGACTTTATTATCTTTGCCAGGAAAACCTCAAATGGGGTCACAGAGAGTTGGACATGACTGGAGCAACTGAACAAATTAGAATATTGTATTAATTGAACCATATCTACCAACTAAAGAAAAAGTTTAAATAGAGAGCAAAATTACACACTACTATTTACAAATAGTCATTCTCCATAGGCCAAAAATCAAGAAGGTCAGATATTTAGGATGAGTTATGAGAAAGAACTCATTTACTTGTTTTATAATTGAAATTTCCATATATACATACACATATACATATACATGCATATATATGTACACACATATAACCTGACCCTTGTGGAAATTCAGAGTTCCTAATTATTGACTTAATGAGGCTGGAGACAGAATCCTCAGTGCAACACTGTTTTCTTTCATCTTCATCATCACCACATTTCTTTAGTGCTTACTATGTACCATGAGCACATACAATACAATATCCATAAGGTTCAATAGACAATTTCACATCGTAAATTCAATATCTTCATCTAGATGCTTAGAAACAGTAGAATAAAGAACTAACATATATGTGGGTAAGACGGAACAAGAAGATGAGTGACTTTATTTTTGACTTTTTGTCTGTATATTTTAGTGTGCTCCTCTAAAGCCCTTCCATTCCTCATTATGGTAGAAGTTAATCTGTGTTCTTTGAAGGTATCTCAATAGAGTGTGAAACCCAACTAGACCAAAATGGAAAAAAAAAAGAATACAAAACAGACTATGCTTCTGTTTCTTAGGGACCAGCTTACTCAGCCTCAGGGTAAATCATTACTCCTGAGTAATGAACTTTTTTGGCCAGCAGTTCATGCTGCTGAACTGTGAAGGGGTTGCTATCTTTATTCTGATGAAATCACTAATATTTTGAAATACTGTAGTCCATTTTTATGTTGTATTTTAGAACTGGAAGAGACCTCAAAGACAATCCATGTAGTAGAGAAAATAGAGTGTGGGATTTGGAGACAAGAATATCAGAGTTCACATCTCAGTTTGTAACCCTTATTAGCTGTTTGATCTTGGACAAGTCATTTAACCTCTGAAGGCCTCAGTTTCCTTATCCAGAAAATGATTTGGTTATAGTGGATAGCCTCTAAAATCCCCAGCTTTAACTTTATGATCCTATAACGTAGTCTAAGGCCTTCATATTATAAATGAGGAAACTGAGGCTTTACTAGACAAGAGAAATGGCTTGTCTGCTGTCATGCAGATTGTAAGCTTCAGGACTGGGTTTTAAACTAGATCTTCTTACTCCAAATCCCATAGTCTTATACTACACCAGATTATCTCTAAAATGACCCTGGTTGTTTTTTTCAGGTATATACAAAGAAAGAAGACTTCATAACTTCCCATCATCAATTCATCATTCAGTACTTACTGTGTACTTACAAGGAACTGTTTGTTATAGGTGCTCTGGTGACTAGAGAGAAGTATGAGCCCCTTGTGCTCAGAGACTCTGTGCTCTAGTTGGGGAGGCAAGATATAGAGCTAGGTACTAGACCCGTGATTTCACTGAAACGGAAAATTCTAAGACGCAGAAATTCTGTACCTTCTCTGCAATTAGAGTCTTAAAGAGTTGCAGAGAACACTGAAAGGGTGAGGGACTTCTCCAGGTCACACAGTCAGGAGGTTTTAGAGGTACAGCAGTATAGAACAGCAGGTAGCAAGTTGGCCTAGGAGCCAGGGAGGCCTGGGTTTATGTACTGCCTTGGATAAGATATTGATATTGGTATCTGCAGCTATATCTGTATCTAATCTCTATTTCTTTCTCTGTGTGTGCTCATGTGAGTAAAACTGATTAGTAACATAAGGCAATAAATATCATTTAACCAATCAAACATTTATTTATTAAGTACCTACTACATGCCAGGAACTAAGTGCAAAAAAGAGGGAAAATATGGTTCCTGCCCTCAAAGTTTACAATCTAATGGAGGAGACAACAGGCAAGTGAAGGTATACAAGTTGAATTATTTATAGGATGTAGAGGAAATAATTAAAAGAGGGAAGACACTGGAAATAAGAGGGTTTGGGGGAGGTTTCATGTAGAAAGTGGGATTTTAATTGGGACTTAAAGGGAGCCAGAGAAGTCAGCAGGTGAAGTTTAGGAGGGAGAGAATTCCAGGCATGGGGGACAGCCAGAGAAAATGCCCAGAGCCAAGGGTGTCTTATCTATGGAACGGTTAGGAGGTCAGTGTCATTGATGTAAGAGTAAAGTGTAAGAAGATTGGAAAGGCTCAGTTATGAAGAGCTCTGAATGTCAAATAAGGCATTTTGTATTTGCTCTTAGAGGCAATAGTGAGCCAGGGAGTTTATTGAGTAGGGGGGTGACATGATTAGAATCTGCACTTCAGGAAAAATCGCTTTAGTGACTGAATAGAGCCACTCAGTAGAGCATTCAGCCCAATGAGTTGAAGAAACATTAGAAAGAAAAGTTTTCAAGGTGGAGTAAATAAATGGACTTGGGGGGGGGTACAAATGAGAAAGAGGAATCAAAGATGTCTTCAATAAGCAACTAGGGCGTCTCTCTATTCTGTGTGTAACAGAGTGGAGACTATGCTGCCATAAGCCGTCTTCCTCTATACACAGATGTGCTGCCTGGGTAGAGACTATGTCTTGTCTGTTGGAGACATTTCGTTCCTGGAAGCAATAGCTGCAGTGCACTGATTCTCTGCCTCAATGATTCTCTGCATTGTGGGAAGGTCCTTCTGCCCTTTAAGGAAAGATGGATGCTCTGTTCTTATGCCCCACAACCTATGTTTCCTAAAACAAAAGGATTGACCTCTTTGTTTTTTGTGACTTCATTAAAAAAATATTTTGATTGGGTTTTTCTTCAAGCTTTTTGCCTCAGGCCAATTTTTAACATATTTTCTAATTAAAAAAAATCTTAATTCCCCCAGTTGTATTAATAAGTCTTAGGTTATATAGTAGAATATAGAATAGAAACTCTGGCAGGGCTGACCAAGCTGGAATGGTTTTGAGTATATGCTGGGTGTAGAGATGTATGCCTGTAATCTAAGGCTCAGGTTAGCTAAATTATCTATCTATCTATCTATCTATCTATCTATCTATCTATCTATCTATCTATCTATCTAGCTAGCTAGCTAGCTATCTAGCTAGCTATCTAGCTAGCTATCTATCTAATCTCCTTCCCTCACTACCTCCCTTCCTCTCTCCCTCTCTCCCCCTCTCTCTCCCCATATATATACATATATATGCCTATATATATAGATGTAGATATCTATATCTCTGTATATGTATTTATACACATGTATCTATCTACCTGCCTGTCTGTCTGTATCTATATATCTTGAGCCAGGAGTCAGGAAGACATCTTCCACAGTCCAAATCCAGCTTTAGATACATATTAGTAGTGTGACCATGGACAGGTCACTTAACTCTGTTTGACTCAGTTTCCTCCTCTGTAAAATGAGTTAGAGAAGGAAATGGCAAACCACTCTGAATTTTTTGCCAAGAAAACCTCAAATCAGGTCATGAAGAGTCAGACATGACTGAAAATGACTGAGCAACAAGAAGAAGGGCATTCTTTAGGGCAGTTCTGCAAACTCAAATAGAAACACGAGCTATTAACCCATATATAAAGATCCCAGTGGGTCACATATTGACAGTTTAAAACTATAATGTTATCTGTTTTATTGTATTTTTATTTATTTTGTTAACTATTTCCCAATTACATTTTAATCTGACTTGTCTGTGGAGGGAACCTTTGGTGAGGAGATTTTCTACTAGTGCAGAACAATAATTATTCAGCATCTTAAAATCATAGAAAGGTGCTTGGGAGCAAAGAGAGGTTAAGAGATTGGCACAAAGTCACACAACAAGTTTGAATAAGAAATAGTACTTGAACCCAGAGTTTCTTGACTCTGAGAACAGCTTTCTATTTGCTATGCTATGGTGTGTGTGCCTATATATGTATATGTGTATGTACATATGTACAAATATTAAGTTTGGGGACAATTATTTATCTCATCAAAAGAGTAAAGAGGAATAATTCAAGAAAGTCCCTCTAAAATTAGTACAAAATAATAGTGAGAATGATGATGATGATGATGATGATAGTTTACAGTTTCATTGTTCATTCTGTTTTTAATATTTTCTTATTCCAATGCCTAGTTTTAGCATAGCAATGGTCCAGGATTCTATAAGGCTGGGAAAATAGAATAGAAACTCTGGCAGGTCTGACCAAGCTGGAATGATTTTGAGTATATGTTGGGTGAAGAGATGTGTGCCTGTAATCTGAGGCCTAGATTAGCTAAATTCAGAAAGGTTACTCTTTAGAACTCACTAGATGATTAATCTTTTTCAGATGCAGCAATTTAAGGAAGAATGTCTACTAACACATAAACGGGTTTCCATCTGGATCAGTGGAGGGAGTACCTACACCCATCAAATCACTGAACCTTGAAGCATTATGGTTTGTAAAGCACTTCAAGGACAGCAAAGCTATTAGGCAACTAATGGAAACTATTACCCCTATTTACAGATGAGGAAACTGAGGCTCAGAGAACACCATTTAGGGTACCAGAGACTGATTTCTCAGAGATTCATTCATAGTCAAGGAGCTAGAAAGAATCAGAACTAGAATATTAAGATACATACACATTTAAGAAATGACAGATTGAAATATCCTATAAATGATCTTTAATTTTTGTGAATTTTCAATTGACTCATTTTATAAGTGCCAAAGATTCCTAATCTAAACTAGGGGTATGAAGGAATACACCAAGTAAGTTTGAGAAGATCCTTCCTAGTAATAATTGTCTTGTTGAAATATAGATAGTTGTATTTGTCTACTTCATCAATGTAGCATTAGATTTAGGAAAAAATGAAATATTTTCTAATATATTCTCTAATAAGTTCATTTGTATAGTAAGAAACTTTTAAGAATCATCCTACTGTAATTGTCTTTCTAGATATTGTGACTTGTTACAGTGGTTCTGGTCTGTTATTCTTTGTATTTTACCATCCTCAAAGTTTTTCTGTATTAATTAGCCTAGATATTTGTACAAAGGTGCATAAGCACATAATATACATAATATATATATACTTACATAATAAGGTACATAAACATAAAGCATATAGTATTCTTCTTGAATTTGCATTCCAACTTACCCATTTCAACTCAGCTGAATTCCAAATTACTCCTATCTTTTTTGGGGGAGGGACCACCTTAATTTGCCAATATTATTTTTTCAAATAAGAATATCTCTCGCGCGTGTGTGTGTGTGTGTGTGTGTGTGTGTGTGTGTGTGTGTGTGTGTGTGTGTGTATGTTCTACTCCTATAACTACACTCATCTCTGGAGCTTTTCTCTTGGTGGGCAGACCAGCTAATGATTCACTGATTAGAGAACTGAGTTAAAAATGGCAGAAGGTGAAAAAAAAATCCTACCATTCATTCATTCAGCAAATATTTATTGAGCCTACTTGAAACAAAACATTCTATTAAGCAGAATCATTTGGACATTTGGGACATAAAATCCCAATTTCACATGACTTATCTTTTTCTAAAATAAGAAGAGGAAACAAATGTCAATTATAAAAAGGAGACACATTTGTTGTTTAGCCACAGAACATGTAGCAAAGTTTTCCATGAATGTACAACTGGAATTTGATGTGACTTTGTATACTATTTTATTTTCCTTACCAGGCTATGAAATTTTGAAAAGTAAAGGAGAAGTGGATGCTTTTATTCATACAAATAAAATAATTGTACTAGAAGAAAAAAAAGTTATTTGAAGTAGTCAGCATCTAGTGAAAACATTCCAAGCTCAAGAAGCAAATTTTATTACTGTGTTTATCCCTGGGACTAAGTTACTACACCACAGAGACACAAGGTCTTCTATGAGCATATGTGCGGAGATTTAATTAACCATGAAGGTGCTTGATGGTGAGGAATCCTGCTTATTCATGGTGTTTTAACATCTATGAAAAGGAAATACCATGGCTTTTAGGTCTGGTCACGCAGCCATACATTTCCATTGAGAAACGTAAACCAGGGTGGTGTGTTCCTTAAAAAAATAAACTGATTGAAAATACATGCTCCTGCATTTGTGATAGTAGAATGATTGACAGTTCTGCTCTTGGACTGATCAAACTTACTCTAATTAGAAATGTACTCATTTTTTTTTTGGTGGAGTGGGGTAATGAAAGTCAACGCTGGCTGAGCCAGAATGCCTAATGCCCTCTACTCAGGCAAATATTTCAATAATTTAAATCAGGAAACTGCTTAGATAAAATGCAAAAAGTTTGTATGAAAGCATTTTAGAACCATTGTTTCAAGTTAGAATGCTCAGCAATAACATTTAGGTATGCTGTGGAGATTCTGCCCCCAAGCAAAACAATATTTCTGGAGGTCTAGAATTGCCAGTGTGAGGCTAGATGTTGTTTGGGGTGACTGAAAGACTGGAAGAGACTTACCAAAAAGCCATATGTGCCTCAAGCAAACTGTAAAATATGAAACAAAACCCGATAAATGTAAGGAATAGATTTCCAAAGTGTCTCCCTGCCCCCAACTCTGACTTCTAAAAGCTGTTTGAAGAGGGGAAAATGACATTTTTCATATGGTGCCAGGTGTTACCTGGTGGTAATTTTTCATTGCATTGTATCCATTTTCAGTGGCATGAGCCACTAACTTTTGTTTGTAGCCGTCAGCTGGTCTAGACAGACAATTCTTTTGAGATTCATTCTCTTTTGATGGGTTTATCAGATTTCCATTCCCATTTTGCTTTCATAATTTCTAGGCCTTCCTTGTGCGCATGCTCACACATGATAACTAAGGACTCTTGTTAGTAGAGGCAGTCTGGCAGAGCCAAAACCCTGCCAGCAGCTCTTGGGGGTTGGGGTGGGATGGGGATGGGTGACAAGGGGTGTGCATCCTTTTCCTGTTTCCTTATCTGCATACTGGAAGTTAAGGCAATAGGAGAAGCATCATTCTTGAAAACTATGGCTTCCCTCAGTGTCTGCACAAACACTGTGTGCAAGCTAGTCATCTCCTGTTATAAGCCCTATAAAGTCTGAGACACAGAGGCCTGTTGATCAAGTGCTACGTTAAAAGAGGCTTTAATAAAGTTGTATTCAAATATGAGGTTCTTTCACTAAGGTTGGTGAGGTTAGAGTTCAAGCACGGGGCTTTGGCAGTTTGGCCCTCCAGGATGTGAAAGAAATTTGAAAACCAATTATAGAATCCAAAGCAGTTCTATCCCAGATATATCAAAGACTATTTCAGTTGCATATTCAATGTGAATAAGGTGAAGCCATAATTCACATTTTATAGTAAGCAGAGTAAAACTGAGACAAGATAAGCAAATAACATAATTGACTAGTAGAAAATGACTGGTATACAGTAACAAATACATTCCTGTAGACACACCACTTAAACTTTAAATCTATATGTATATATACACACATCCATTTGTGAAGGCTACAAATGAGCTCGTGATTTTCATCCAAAAGTATTCAAGCAGGAAGTAAAACATTTTCCCAGTGGATGAAATAACATTCATTTTTGCCAATCCAAGCAAGGCTGATTTAAATTTTATATGTGTCCAACTGCTTGTTCCCTCTCAGCTAATAACCTGCATGCTGGAAACATTTCAAATGAAAGGGAGTTCACAGTCCCAGAGCCCAGCTCTGAATATATCTACCGTGCATGTAAACAAGTAGACCATTATGTTTCTTATGGAGATAAAGAATACAATGATAAGTGGGGACTTTCACCCAACAAAGGGCTTCCTATTGCTAGTGTGGATAATCTTCCAAAAAACCCTGTGTTTTGGCAAATCGCACCAGATTAATCTATTAGGCATCTCCTTTCATTATCAAATTTCCGCTGCCTATCACAGTGGCTGCCTTATCCAGCGCCCCTTTTCAATGGCAGCCCCATTCCTAAGATTTCAGGTGCTAGCCTCCCCTTCTCTGAAAACAGGTGTCCCTACTGTTTTCAGGCAGCAAAGGTCCCTGCACAGAACCATGGGAAAGGGCAGGGGTATCAGACACTGTTCTACCTGAAGGAACAGGTAACAGAAAACTGTTGATTCAATGAATTGAACTTAATTGGCACGCATGAGACAAAAGTAAGTGTTTTTTTTTTTAGAATTAAAATTCCTTAAAAAAAAATTTCCCACTGAGTAAAAAAAAAAAAAAGGTTAAAAAAAAAACTTACAGTGCTAGAAAATACAAATGGTCCACTCTGAACAATGGTGCTATTCTTTAAAGAAGTCTTTGGTAAACAGTACATTCTCTCAAACCCACTTTTCAAAGTAGGAGTTGGATCTGGGAAAGCCTCTCCACATGGTTACGTACAGTGCACATTGCCTATAGTTAGGAGGAAATGGATTTCAAATCTCTACAAAAGGCTAATATTCCAAGCCAATTAGTATGATGTATCAGGTTTTCCAGTTCTCAGTGTCTCCACTTGCCAGTCTGTCTTTTCTTTCTTACTTAATGAAAATGGGCATGAAGGTTTCTGACCAGACCTTTTGTATGCTGGGCTGGGGTCATACAACAACATGCAGCCTTAGAACTTACTAGAAACTGAAAATGAGGGTAATAACAAGAGAGTAAGTAAGCCTTTAGAGGTCATTTTTAGGACTTATATGTATAGCAATTGAGATAACATGTAAAGAACTCTGCAAAGATTTAAGTGTTGTATAAATGCTGATTATCATATATATGTATAATAGGTTTTATATGTGTATGTGTATCTAGACACACATATACACATATGGACACATATTTTTGGGAGGAATTTCTTTCAGGGTTATTAAAAATTACTCCTTTCATTTAATTTTAAAGATTATCTCTTTCAATCAAGCCAGTACTAGAGGAAGGTCTTGTCTCCATCAGTGGGTCTGCATTTACTGGCTGAAAGACTTTTGTCTCTTATGAACCTGGTGGCTGAAAAATTGGCTGCTGTGTGCTCTCCTGTAATAAAATAAAGGCATTCAGGAAGGCCACCGTAGTGACTACAGGAAGAGGCAGTCTGCACTTAGCTTTCCAGTTTGACAGCAGGACTGCTCAAAAACCCAGAGATGGGTGCCTGGTTATGCATGTCGGAGGAGGAAGCAGTTGATAAGCGCATGCCTTTGCTTCCGGTACTCCACAGCACAAGCTTTGTTTCATCTACAGATGATTAAATGGTCTACAGGGCAATTATGAATTGGAGGAAGGAACAGCCAACTCTCTCCAGGTTTCCTCAATCAGCATGATTGAATTTCTCAAAGGACGGCAGCGGTAGCAGAAGCAGTCTCAATGACTTTTCCTGGAAAATGTTCTGTAGCTTAGAAGTGAGCTTTCATTTAACTGCTTGCTGTTTCATTTTATTATGTGCAAATTGTGGTTTAATAGATTTACAATTGCTATAAACCCTCTGAATTGTTAGGGTTGTCAAAGTGGCCATTTAGTCTTAAAATGACCATTGGGTACCCAGGAAAAAAAAGCAAACTCTGAAAATTTTAAATTTGCACAGTCATATTATAAACTATAAATTAATGACTGTTACGCTGAAGTTGACTGCATTTCATGGTGCCTTTCCAATGATTCTTCCCAAAAGCTTTTTAAAGGAGCAAAACTTATCTTCTTATGAATTATGGAATAAATATGTTTTACAGAGTTTTATGTAGAGAAAAGGAAAAAGCACAGGTAGAAAGGAATGGAAGAAACATTCAGTAATTGTTATTTAAATATGTGTATGTTTGCGCAATAATTTCAGAATAAAATGCAATATTTTCAACACTATGCTAAAGCTAGATTTCCTCACAATGTTTACTAGACTTTATTTCAATGCATCTTGGAATATATTTTCTTCAATGGTATGAATTACCACCTATCCATGCCTGCCCATCTTTTATGATTCTTGTCCTTATCTTCCCCTAAAATTGCTTCAGGGAGTCCACTGGTAGCAACTCTTGAGGATTAAAAAACAAAATAAAGCAAAATAAGCAGAAGTAGGATTTTGCCCCCTTAGTTTGTCTCATCACCCTTTACCTGTAGTGGTGAAAATCTATCCCCCTTTGCAGACAATTGCCCTGACTGACTCCTCTGTGAAAGCATTGCTGTTTAAAGGGCTGCTCCAATATTCCCTTCAGTGAAAATGCACTGTGATCAAATTAACTCTTACTCAATTTGAATGAAGTTATTGTCTTGCTAGTAGTGCCATATGTATTGGTTGTAGTCCCATAACCTGCTCTCCAAGCGATGTTTCTGGACATTGGGCCACTGAAACGATCTGTATTTTAAAAGATTAAAAAAAGATTTTAAGGCTATTGGATTGACCATAGTGAACAGAACACAGGACCAGGGCTCTGTTGTGGCTAACTTGACATTTAATATATTATCTTACCTCCCTGTACCTCAGGCTCTGTATCTGTCAAATAGGTACATTTTCTTCCCTACCTACCCCATAGTGTGGAAATTCTGTATGGAAATGTATCTCCTCCTACTGGCTCCCTTCAAGTTCCAGCTAAAATTTTGTTTTCTATAAGAAGACTTTCTCAATCTCTCTTAATTCTGGTGCCACCTTCTATTAGTTATCTCCCGTTTTTCCTATGAATAGATTATTTGCACATATTTATTTGCATGCTGTTTCCCGCATTAGACTGTGAGCTTCTTGAGGACAGGGACTGTCTTTTGCCTTTCTCTGTGTCCTCAGCGCTTAGCTTAGTGCTTGGCATACAGTAGTTGCTTAATAAATGCTTATTAACTGACAGACTGTGAAAATGATCTGTGAAGTATAAAATGCTCTTTTATGTGATGTTTTTTTTTTTGTTATTATCATCACTAGTTGAAAATAGAAAATGAATTTAGTAAGACAACCAATCAAAATGGTGGGATGAAAATGTGGTCATTTGCCTGATACCATTGGCTGAATGTTAGTGCCAATTGTCTAAAACTCATATGAAATGATTCAGAATGAAGAAAAAAGAGTCAGAGTAGCAATATACACATTACCTATAATGGCCAAAACCAACAATAATAATTTTTTTTTAAATCTGGTAAGTTTTCAGTTGTGTCCTTCTCTTTGCGACCCCATCTGGGTTTTGGGGTATTTTTTTGAGGAGGGGGAAAGTTATTGGAATAGTTTGCCATTTCCTTCTCCAGATCATTTTACAGATGAGTGACTTGCCAGTCGCAGATGAGTCACACACCTGGAAAGGGTCTGAGGCCGGATTTGAACTCAAATTTTCCCGACTCCAGCACAAATGCTCTATCATATATATGTGTGTGTGTGTATATATATATATATCTGCTAATAATAATACCTAGTTATAATAATAGCTTTTATTTATAAAGAATTGTAAGGATTGCAAAGTACTTTATATATATATATATGTGTGTGTGTGTATTATATATACATATATGTATACATACAAATGTACATGTATATATTGGGATCCTCACAAGAAGCCTGAAAAGAATGTGTTATCCTCATTTTATCATTGAGGGAATTGAGGCTAAAAGGGTTGCGATGACTTGCTAAGGGTTAAACAGCTAATAAGTGTCTAGAGAAGGATTCGAACACAGGTGTTCTTGAGTCCATAAGGATAATAACATAGGAATTCATAGAACATGAGTCAGATATACCTGACTATACCAACACACTGCCTTTCCCTAAGAGAAAGGGTCAATGGTGCAGTTCATCACAGAGTGTCCTAGTCCTGACCCACCCCAGCCCCCAACACACACACTTTGCCTGACACAAAATCTAGAAGGCTGCTGAGGGAAAAAAAGTAAAGCATTCATTCAGAGGAATGGGACAGTACATGGAGATCAACAAGATATTTTAATCTCCATCTTGTAAAACTTGATATACACATTAAAAAACATAATAAAGAACAGTTTAAGGTTTATGTTAGAACATTTAAAATCTGTGTGTTTTTGAGTGTTTTATTAATGGTTATTGGATTTAAAATAAAATTTTAAAAAATGAATTAACAGTATTTTAAAAGTGCCTACTGTGTGCCAGGCACTTAGCTAGATGTTAGGGATTCAGTGACAAAAATGAAGCAGTACCTGACCTAAAGGTACACATTTTGATGGAGGAGGGTTATAGAGGAAAAAAAAAAACAAAAAAAAAACCTTGTTATCAAAATGTGCTGTTTGACTGAATTACCCTCACCCTTCCATTCTGATGCAGACTAAATAACAAACAAAACCCTGTTTCACCTAGACAGCAGTCTTTAGCTTCAGAAAACCCAACATGCAAGGAAGAACTTCACAGATCATTGTTCCTAAAGAAATATATGATAATCAGAGGCAGCTAGGTGGCTCATTGAATAGAGCACAGGCCCTGGAGTCAGGAGAACCTGAGTTCAAATCTGGCCTCAGACACTTAACACAAAAAGCTCTCCGAGTGACCTTGGGCAGGTCACTTAACCCTAATTGCCCTCCAACAAAAAAAAAAAAAGCAAGAAGAAATATACAATAATCCGTTGGTCCATTCACATAGTGTAGAATGTTGTTGGTTGGCTGTGTACTCTAAGCAGATCTGAAAAAGCTATGTAAATCAAATCTGTGGCCTAAGAAGTTGGAGTTTTGAGATTTTCCTTAGAATGCTAATAACTTTCTTTTCCTTTCAGGTTTCTTTATTTGTCTTCCAGTCTTATAGACCTGCTATGGAGAGATTCTTCCCGGATCCTCGAGGGATTCAAGCTAAGAAATTACCTGATAGGGAAAATATACACATATATGGGTACATGCAAGAGACATACAAAAAAGATATGAGGTAACTTCTGTGGTGGAAACCATTTGTACTTGATGGTGGTGGTGGGAGGAGGGGGGAGGGATTGGCAGGAAGTAGGATAAGGGCTTCCAAGAGTCAAAAGTGAGGCTGGAGAACTTTGCTGGTTTGGCCTACAGCCAGTGCAAAGTCATGGAGACAGGAAATGGAGTGAGGAACAGTAGGACCAGTTTGGATGGATTATAAAGTATGTGGAGAGGAAAAAAATGAATAAAGTAGGATGAGGTCATGTTGTGAAGAGCCTTAAGTGACAAATAGAATTTGATCTTGAAGGTTATAGGGAGCCACTGGAGTTTACTGAGTGAGAGGGTGAGGTGCGATATGGTCAGACCTACCTGAGCTTTGGGTAAACTTATATTGTTAATGTTGGACTTGGTTGTCTCCTAGAGACATGGAAAGGCAATGAAGGGAATGGAATGTGTGGTCATAGGCAGCATCAGCTACAAGAATCCAAATCCCGAGACTGATCATGGACACATGGAAAAGGATAGAAAGCAATTTCATGAAAAGAATCAAATACCTGAAGTTTTTTACATTTCCACCTAAAAAACTGTCATAAATAGATGTATTCATGACTACCACAATTTCATGTGCCCACTTCAAGGGTGAGTAAGCACTACCTATGGGCCACTGGTTCTAGGCTTTGATGCAAAGAAGATAAGTCTTTCAATACTTTTCATGCATGGTAGAGCATACCGATTCCTAATTTCACATACCTCAATTGAAACAAGCATACATTACTTAATATTACAGCCAGATCCCAATTAGTGCACATAAAGAATCCTCTGAGATTGGGTCATGTGTATTGGAATTCACACTATTCAAGTTATAATTAGGTAATTTACGGTAATTTTTGCAGCCCTAGGGAAATACACAGGGCAAATCTGAGTAATGAACGTTTCAGGGGATTCATTATTTGTACTAAGTGGGACCTACCTGTAAGTCATTAATGTTCTATGGGGTCTCCATTAGGTTAACTTTGTTCATGCTAATGTTTGGTGTAAGGGAGTCTATATTCTAAGTTGAAAAGTAGATTCAGTGATTTATCCTTGTGATTTCTGTTCAGGGCCCTGATTTTAGAGGCTTTCTCCCATTAGTGAAATAATCTTGAAAACATAGTAGTCTATTTCTACTAAAAGTAATGCCTTTCACTGCATTTTCCCTTTCTAAAAGTTTTTTTTTTCAAACCCCAGCCTGCTCTGAACTAGTCAGAAGAAGGTAGATTAAAAAGTTTTCAAATTATTCTTTGCTACTTCTCCTCCCCCTTCACTCTCTGACTGCCGACTGATCATTTCTTTGCTTATTAAAACCTATACTCAAGGGTAAGTATAAGGGAAAGGAGGTGAAACCTTAATTGGTCAATTTCCTACTTGTTTGAAGTTGGTAAAAAGTTTAATGTGGAAGGAGGAAGTTTCATAGATCACAGAATCATAGAGTTGGAGCAGGACCTTGGAAAACATTGAGTGTGAGCAACCTTCTCATTTTAGATAAGAGAAAACTGAGACAACCCCTCCTGCCCCCACCCCCCGAAAGTTAAATGACTTTTTCAATGTTGAGCATAAAAGGAAAATTAATGGTAGGACTTAAATTAAAAGTAGCAGAACCCTGGTCTCTTAGACTCCTAGATGAGTAGGTACCCCTTCCACTGAGGTTGAACTTGGTATGGAAATCAATATTTTGAAATCCCCAAACTGGTAGATTTCAGTCAACCCTATCCCTGCTCTCTATTACTGTGAACACTTGAGAAGAGACAGCATTTTAACATAATGCAGAGGCAAGAGAAAATGATATACATTCAAATATATCAGAAAAGTTCTATAAGAATAAGTATTTTTCCTAAAATGTGTTAGAATAATCAAAACGTATATTAAACAAAAATTTAAAACTGTGAAACTCTCAGGTTCCTGTCTTAATAAATTGACATCTACCCTCACATTTACACAAAATTCCCTAGGTTAAAGAACTGTATGTGATGACTATTTATTACACACATTAAATTTAATCCCATGCCACATATACTTACCCTTTCTTCTTTATGCTATCTCCTTATTTAGTTCCTAGACCTCTTGAAAACAAAGTAAAGTGTAGTTTTTCACCAAGGGGGATCATTTGAAAAAAAAAACTCTCTTTGTGAATTGCCCTTGAAAATAACATCTGTTTTATATAACATAGATAAGAGAACAATCTTTAATTCATCAATCTACACAGCCACTTAAAGTGTAAGAATATATAAAGTATAATGTGATTGGCTTCATATTTTGTTGTGAAACACAATATTAAAATGATTCAGATGCCAAAAAGTGTAATTAAAAAATTTCACAGACTTCTACACTTCATTAAAAAAGCTGCAGATGTATAGATAATGGGACTCTTTAATGGAGAACGCCCCAGTTAACATACAGCTGCTGACACAGTGTAGTGAGGCCATTTGCAAATCTCATTAATAGTTCTACCATTTTCTACTACTTGTATGAAAAGTGATAATGTATATAGATCTCACAGTCATTAAGAACTTTTCCTTACTCCTTTAGGATTAATTTGCGTTGACCCAGAATTCTGTATTTGCTTAACACAAACCATGGGTTACTTTGATGTTATCGGCTTCTATAAACAGTCATATGCAGTTCTCTCCTGGGCTAAAACAGCTCTTATTCTACTGAGAATTAACTGTATTAATCATTCTGAAGTCCAAGAGTGCCCAATCATAAATTGTACAGAGGGACCTCACTTAGGAACTCCCAGGACTCCCATTTATCAGCAATTTCTCTCTTCCTGCTGGATATTTCAGATATAAAGAGTAATTTATTTCAGAACTTGTACCCTATGATGTTCTTAAGGTTTAGGTGAAATTAGGATCCTTTAGGCCACAAATAAATATTTATCCTTAGGCCTTTTTGGAATAAAGACCCAAATCTCTGTCATTTCTATAGTCTGATTCCCTCAAGTGGCCAGGAAGGAAAATGCAATTCAAGAATCTTGTCAACTTATAGCTTATTTGTCTGAAGTGACCAGAAAAAAAAATAGAAACTGAACAGTCAAATGAAGTCACTTTCAGCAAATGTGGTAAGTAAAGTAGCATTCATAAAGCATCATCCAGGACATTCATGACAGGGCTTACTATATCCTATTTGAAACTCAATTTGCTAACCTGAGATTGCAGCATGATTATATCAGAAGTGTCCTTTGAGTCTATTTTTTTTAAATATATGTTGTCAGTGTGTGTAGGAGTATTTATCTTTAAGCATATTGGGGCCTTTTGCTTTTAATTGATGGCACTAAAACCTAAATCAATGCAAATTTGCAAAACCATACCGAAATGAAATCAGTGTCATGCTATTATTAGGAGAGTTCCCCTCCTACCACTTCCAAAAGCTATCAAATCTGGGAGAAGTTCAAGTTCAGCACTCATTTGGGAAAAAAGACATCCTTGTAAAGGAAGTGAAAGGGCAGGAAATGGGGACAAGGACAGGAAGGCCACTCAGAGAGAGTGGATGGAAACCCTCAGTTTCAGGATGATTTCTTTTCTCCATATGATCTCATTTTTTGTAGCTTTGGGGATTTTCCATCACATAAGTGAAACAAGGCAAACAATATGCACAGATCCAAACTCTCAACCATGGATATATTTTCAAACCTTTTTAGTTTTATCCTGAGCTTAGCTTGGATTTGAGTGTTTCAAAGCTCTCCCTGTTTCATTGTAAACATGTGGTTTTAAAATGTTGCTGCCCTTCAAACTTATCAGTGTGTGAGTTTATTTTATATTAAGTGCCTTAAAAAATCCAAATCTTGAAAAGCCAATAGCAACAACAAAAATATAAATAAATCATTATGTTCAACTGAAAGTTTCAACCAGAGAAGGTAAAATTTTGAAAGGTTGTGTGAAAGTATAAACTGAAAAGATTAGAAAGTTTGTGAGAACAATTTTCTTTCATTCATTGCAGACACAAGATTCACAAAGATTCTTTTTGGGGAATGATTAAACAAAAATTAGAGAGTGGAAATATGTGAATCCCCAAGAAATCCTACTGTCTGTCATTTGGCGGCACTTGGAGCTAAAACTTGATTTTGGCAAGGGAAAAATGTGCCATTAGAATTGAGCTTTCTTGGTAATACTGCAGTTCAGCTCTAGGAATCCTGCCTGCAGATACTATGACCTGCCTACATTTTGTTGTTGCTGTTGAGTTATTTCAGTCATGCCTGACTCTTTGTGACACCTATTTGGGGTTTTCTTTCTTTATTTTTTGGTCTTTTTGGAGGGGGGAAGGCAGGTCAATTGGGATTAAGTGACTTGCCCAAGGTCACACAACTAGTAAGTGTTAAATGTCTAAGGTCAGATTTGAAGTCAGGTCTTTTTGACTCCAGGGCTGGTGCTCTATTCACTGCGCCACCTAGATGCCCCTATTTGGGGTTTTCTTGACAAAGATACTGGAGTTATTTTCCATTTTCTTCCCCAGTTCATTTTATAGACGAGAAACTGAGGCAGACAGGGTTAAGTGACTTGTCCAGGGTCACACAGCTAGTAAGTGTCTGAGGCTGGATTTGAAATCTCAAAGATGAATCCTCTTGCTTCCGATATCAGTGCTCTATCCACTGTACCACCTCAGCATTGGCAAGTTTAATGCAATCTCTTTTGCTATTCCTGAATAGCAAGGAATAAGACATGATGGAGACCTTTGGAATAAATGTTAATATAATTACAAGATGAGAAAAGCACAGCCAGGCAGCAGTTTGTTTGAAAAACTGAGGTTTTTGGAGGACTGAGTGCTCACTATGAGTAAATGATGTGACATAGTCATCAAAAAAAGGAAAGAAAAGAAGGAAGGAAAAAAGACAGAAAGAAAGAGAAGGTAAAAAAGGGAGACAGAGAAACAAAGGAGAAAGGGAAAAAGGAAGGAGAGGAGAGGTGAAAGAGAAAGAAAAAAGGAAGACCAAAAGAAAGAAAAAGGAAGGAAGACAGAAAGAAAGAAAGAGAAAGGAAGGAAAGAAGAAAGAAGGACAGGAAGAAAGAAAAAGAAAGGAAGGAAAGAAGACAGAGAGAAAGAAGGAAGGAAGAAGGGAGGGAGGGAGGAAGGAAGAAAGAAAGGAAGAAGGGAAAGAAGGAAGGAACAAATGAATGAACAAAGGAAATCAGGTTTAATTAAGAGAGGAACAGTGTCTAGGACTAGAAAATAGTCCTAGCTAACCTTCTGTACTCTGCTCTGGTCAGATCACAGTTGGACCATTATATTCGAATTTGGTGTCCCACTTTAGGATGGACATTAACAAGTTAGACAGACAATCACTGTGGTGAAGGTTCCCATGATCATGTCATGTGAGGATAGTTAGAAGGAACTGGATGTATTTATCTAGAGAAGAAAAGATAGAGGGGGACATAGTGAATATCTTTAAATATTTGAAAGACTTTCATGTGGGGAAGGGCTTGGACTTATTCTGTTTGGCCTGAGAGGGCAGAAATAGCAGTTATGATTAGAAGTTACTAAGAGTTCATTTAAGCTGAGTATAAGGTGATTCTTTCTAGCACTTGTCTATAATGTGCTTACAAGCAAAAGCTATGTTATAACTTGATATATTGGAGAGGGAATTCTTTTTCACATGAAAGGACTTAAATGGCTTCTGAGGTTGATTCTATTGAATGCTATACCTGATCCTTTTTAAAAAATATATTTAAATAATACTAGGAATTAAATTAATTCACACTTAGGCGCCCCAAAGTGGTGAGCTATGAAATAGAATAGAATGTTTCCTATAAAATGTCAACTCGTTGAGGGCAGGGACTAAATGATTCTCTCTTTCTCCATGTGTCTCTCTGTTTCTGTCTCTCTTTCAAAGAGAAATATATTTTTACCTCGACTTAGTAGAGTTCTTTCTTCCTTGTAAAGAAGTTAAAATGAAAGCAAAACTAAATCTATTTGTTATCATGCCATTAATTCTTCAAAGGTGTACACTTAAAGTTAAGACTATCCAAGGTCAAGTTCTTCATAGCAATGTTAAAAATAGCATAATTGCCTCTCCTGCATCCAAGACAAACGAATTTTGTTGGGAATTCAATATTGCAGGTGTGTGCATTACAGGTGTATTAACATTGACACAAATCTTTGTGTATTTATGTTTTTGCTCATAGCATTAATACTGTAGCACCCTACTTCACGAAATGCAGAAGGATGTAGGCAGATGTAACAGTAAGAACCCTAGCATACACAGGATGCCTGCTAGCATAGGTTCTTTGATCTGCTTTTCCATTTTTTGTTCATTATTTCCTATAACTTCTTCCCTGAAGGGATTGAGTGGAAGCTTCTTAATGCAATATGCAGTGCCTGTATTGATGCTATTACATATGTCTGATATCCCTCCAGTATGATCCCGGTGCCAGTGAGTCACTATAATTTCTTGGATTGATGTGTTAAATTCAGTCAGTGCTTCTTTTAAACAGCTGATATAATCTGGAATTGATGGCTCACCAGTATCAATAAGAATGGTCCCCACCAAGTATGTGTTGGTGCCCTGGAGCGTCATGGGTCCGGGGTTTCAGCCCAGGACACGCACGACCCGGGAGGACAGCTGCTCGATCCGCGGCAGGGCCGTCGTCATCTTGTCCTGGACCTAGCTCGGGGTGACCGAGACCAGCAGAAAAAGCCTCCGAGTGGGGCGCCATCGTGCGGCGGGGGCAGGAAGGCCCCTTGATCTGCTTTTCTAAAGGAAAGCAACCCAAAAGGGGTTAACAATCTTAGTTTAATCAAACATATATCATTTACCTATTTCAGGGGAAAAAGTCAGCACCCTGAACTTCAAATAAAATACAGAGGTTATAAGCAGACAAAAAATACAGACAGAGAAAATAACACAATTCAACAGGCAAACAATCAGGGCTTCTAGCTCTCTGACCATCACATACCTACATAGTTAGATACCAGAGAGAGAAGCACCAAAATCTGAGCTGTGGGGCTTAACGGCTACCTAGAGTCTCCTCCGGCCAAATCACACAACTCTTACCATAAGTGAACCCCAAAGCAAAACCTCCCGTCAGAGGTATATATAGCCTTCTTCAGGGTCAGAGAATATCACAAACTTCGTGACCCACTGCCCAATTACAAAGTAAAAAAAGATGTGGGCCTTCCTGAAAAACAAGCCTCCCTTAAGCAAACTTCTCTTGTAGGGCTCCAAGTGAGGCCCATTAAGGGGCAGGGAAGATCTTCAAATTCCTTATCATCACAGCAGATAAAACATATGTAAATGAATTGTATCCTGTTTCATTGAAATGTAATCAATATTACATATGAATGCAAAGATGAGACATAACTTCTAATAATGAGTCCAAATAATAGGCAATAAGTTTATACTGGAAAAGTAAAAAAGAAAATCAAACAAAAACAAAAACAATTTCTAGTTTATGTTATTGCCCTAGGAGTCCACTTTCCTATATACATTTCTATGTCTGCAACTATTGTAATTTTTAATATATAAAATTTGCAATCAAAATGACAAGCTTGTGGCACTACTAAATGATCCTCATTCACAAAGGAAATGTCTGGTTGTACTTACTGAGGCAGAAAAAACACATTAATACATTAAAAAATATTCAAACAATGGAGAATTGTCTAAAAGATTTAAAAATTTTCAATTAATCAGAAAACCTCATAATCATTACAGTTATTCAATGGTTTGTTGTATAAAATTTAAGTAGAAAGAAAGACAAATACAAAGATCAATGGGAATTTTCACTTAAAATCCCATGATATATTTTTATGACTCTCTTAACCCTTGTATTCACATGGGAGGTTGTCTTTTTTATGAATGGGATGTGCTCTTTAAAGTTCCAAAAATTAGTTCTTTGGAACTTGGCTGTTTTTCTCCATTGGATCATTGCTATAAATTGTGGTTAAAATACTAGGCCAGCCTAGAAAAAAACTGGGTTTTAACCCATAATGCATTTGAAGCATAGAATAAAACTAATAATGTCATGGCACTTGATCAAAATGTGTGGCAATTATTTCACAGGATGATGCATTGAGAGCTACAGCTTGAGACATTGCAGGCACCGCCCCCCTCCACCTTGTCACAATATTCACCCTCTTTCCACCTTCACCAGTAGCTGGATAGTTAAAGTCTGAATTCTCCCAGCTCCAAGTCATTGAGGGTAGCTTTGTTTTATGGGAAAGAGGTTCATTTCCAGGAAGTGGCTTGGAGGGCATTGTGAGAGAAAAGGAATTGGGAATTGGTGAGGATGGTTAGGAACAGAGATAGAGGGTCCAGAAGATCAGAAGTATGGAGTGGGTTATGTCCTTGTGTGTGTGCTCAGATGGAGCTGGAAGTGTTGGGGGTGGGGAGTGGGAATTGGAACTCATGCCTGTGTAAACTCCTTGTCAGGATCTCTGAACTCCATCCTTTCTTTTATCCCTGAGGCCCCAGGGATTAGCCCACCTGCTTCCCTTTCTGTTAATAACACCTGTTACATCCAGTCAGTATGTCTTCTCTTTCCTGGCTCTCTCCGTGAAGGAACAGAACAATTCTGACTTTAGCTATCCAGGAGTTCTATCAGGGCAGTAAAGATTATTTTGTGCTTGTGACAAAGGATCCCCTCCCTTCACTATTTCCTCTCAGCTAAGAGAAGAATGAGGCTCTTAGAGGTGCTAAATAGTATATTAATATATGGAAGATTGGCCTGCAGATTTATTTGTATTTCAACAAAAACTCCTACCAGGCTAGCTAGGTCATCAATTCTCAAGAGTGGAGGTGAATTCCCAAGTGAAGAACAGGATGGACCCTCTAATTGGTAGGGGTTGATAAGAGAGTAAGATGGGAGTATGGGAGACTAATTCTGGGACAATCTCAGTAATGGAGGTGGAGGAGGGAGCAGTGGGTAGGTTTTATACAATATCTCCCATTTGGCCACTATCTTTCCTCCCATCACAGACCCTTTCTAAGCTGGATTGATCTTGGGTAAAGGTGAGAAGCACAAGGTTTGGACTGGGGAATAGTTTCAGATAGTAGCTGGCGGAGGGAAGGGGAAGGAAGAGGAGAGATTTTAAGTAGGGTATAAGGAAGGAAAGGCAAGTTCTTGTGGCCACCAGTTGTTTTTGGCTATCCATTTTGTATTCAAGTTGAAGACTACCAGTACCTAAGTTTGGTCTGTACACAAACTGAAGGCCAGTACTGTAGTTTAATAGAGGGGAGAAGCTATTTCTAGAGTCTTTGACTATAAGATGTAGCAACACAACAATTACTATTTTTTTATATGTAAGTGAGTCGCCCTCAAGAAAGGCAACCAATATTCTATTAGGCATATTTTCAAATAATTTCACCAAATTTTAGATAGAATTTTCACTCATATTCATTGAAATTTTTTCCAACAAAGACATTGCATGGACTGTATGAATTGTGAGAGTCTTACTGTTTTGAACTATTTGTTAAAGGAATAGTAAATCTTATTTTCATCTTCCCATAACTAAAAAAACCCAAATTCTCTACATTTCATTCCCCTTTACTCCAAAACAATTTTGGAGACCATCAAAGATAACAACTGTATTTCAATAGAAACTATACAAGAAAGTCAGGATGATTTTATTGGGATCCAATCTCAAGACCATGCACACTTTTCACATTTTCTCTGGGAAGAGTTGGATAGATATTTAGAGAAATGTAATATATTGTTTCATCAGATTTCTTGTAGGTTTTTTAAAAAAGGAAATTAGCAAGCTAAGGAAGAAGGGTTAGTATTTTAAAGAATTTTCTTTTAATATGAAAACCTATAATTTTGTGGGAAAGATAATTAGTTGATTAGAAGACAGTATAGTACTTACCCCTGCAGGTAGAGACTGCTGACATCATGAAGAAGTTCAATGGGTCAGGGTAACCCTGCTCAGGAAGTCATTGTGAATTATGAAGAAGAAATTAAAGGAGAAAAATCTGGTGTGTTACCAAAGAGAGGAAGGTATGCTAGGTCAGCTCACAGAATCAGGATGTCCCCAACACTCACTGGAAATGAAGCATCTTCAGGTAAGCCTCTTGGCTTACAAGCTCTCCTGCCACATTCAGGGGAATTGGATTGTTAGTGTAGTAACATTGAGAAGGTTTACCCTATTGGATGCTTGAGGTGTAACTGGCCCTCTCAAGAAATACTGATGTCCTTTGGGTCAGGGTGCTGCTTGTATGCTGAGACATCACTGCAAGGCTAATTATAACATAATTAGACATAATTAGAACTTTAAGGGTTACAACATAATTTACATATTTTATCTCATTTGAGTCTAACAGCACCCCTGGGAGTTGGGATTACAGGTGTATGATAATCCCCCTTTTACAAATGGGGAAATTGTCACACCCCTTGTAGGTACCAAAGGCAAATAGGGAAGCAGGTTTTTCTTGATTCTAGATTTAGTACTCTCTTGGTCCACCTTGGTCTGCCCTTTCTATTCATCTGGGCTGCAAGGTTTAATTTGACTGATTTTACCACAAGAAAGGACTAGAGAAATGAAATCAAAGATTAGTAAAAAATGATAAAAATAAATTCCTTCTAGTTCCAAAATTTGATGTGGAGAACTATATACCAGTAGCATTTGAGACTCCATGTCCTAAAACGCCTGAATAATAACAGCTCCTTTTCCTTAGTTTCTCTATCTGTAGGCAGGTATATTTCATTGCACATCACTCCTTTTCACCTTCTTATTTCTACTCTTCATGGGAATGTATTCTAGGACTTCCTGAGAAAACATTGGCATATGCACAGTACCTGTGAGAAGCTTGTGGTCTCCTTGGGCTAGAAGATATAGGAACACTAGAAGAATGTCAGTTGTTATTCCTGATAAAAATTAAAATATTTGAATCCTCCAGATAATCTCTAGAATTCCCCCACAATAAACTGATATTCTAGAAGGAGAGCAGGATGGGGGGAAGGGGCAGATGTAATCCACTTGCTTCAAGAAGTCAAGAAGAAATAGCTGAGGGAGCTGGGGATCAGAGGGAACTAGGATAGGATTGTGAAAATATAAACAAAGGAAAAAGAAGCAATGGTTGAAGTAAGACATTCAGGGACAATAAAAGTTATGAGAAGAATCACCTGAATGAATGAATGAAAATCAATCATTCTATAAAATCTTATTTGATTCTCAAAACCTTTTTGATGCTGTGATATTGATTTTGATATAAGACTATAGGTATTACATACACATGAGACTCAGAGAGGTTAAGACTTCCATGGGTAGGTCTCCTTATGGAAAGGACATAGGATAAGGGGATAGGAAAGGTTCAGTACAAGGAAGGGAGTACTCATGTAAATGACAGCCCATATCCTTTAAGGTCTTATAGCTAAAGACAGTGGAACAATGGCAAGTGCACTGGATTTGGACTTGACTTTGCTGTTTGCTGATGGTGTGACAAAATACTCAATCTCTCCAAGCTTCAGTATTTTCCCTTTCCAATGAGGGGATTTGAATAGATATCTCCTTGGAGTTTTCTTTTTGGGATGTTTTACAAGAGGCGATCAGTGAATTCTTTCAATTTCTATTTTGCCCTCTGGTTCTAGAATATCAGAGCAATTGTGCTTGATAATTTCTTGAAAGATGAATTCTAGGTTATTTTTTTGATTGTGGCTTTCAGGTAGTCCAATAATTTTAAAATTATGTCTCCTGGATCTATTTTCCAGACCAATGGTTTTTCCAATGAGATATTTCACATTGCCTTCTATTTTTTCATTCATTTGGATTTGTTTTATAGCATTTTGATTTCTCATAAAGTCATTAGCTTCTTTTTGCTCCAGTCTAATTTTGAAGGAATTATTTTCTTCAGTGAGCTTTTGAAATTCCTTTTCCATTTAGCCAGTTCTGTTTTTTAAGGCATTCTTATCCTCATTGGCTTTTTGGGCCTCTTTTGCCATTTGAGTTAGTCTGTTTTTTAAGGTGCTATTTTCTTCTGTCAGGCTGTTGATTTGTTTTTCATGATTTTCTTGCATCATTTTCATTTCTCTTCCCAATTTTTTCTCCACTTCTCTTGCTTAATTTTCAGAATCCTTCTTGAGCTCCTCCATGGCCTGAAACCAGTTCATATTTTTCTTGGAAGCTTTGATACAGGAGTTTTGACTTTGTTGTCTTCTTCTGGTTCCACGTTTTGATCCTCTTTGTCTCCAAAAGAGGATTATATGGTCTGATTGCACTTCCTCTGCTTTCTCATCTTGCCAGCCAATTACTTGGCTTTTGAGCTCTTTACCACATTAGAACTCTGCTTCCAGAGTGGAGACAGCTGTGTCCCAAATTGCTGGGGGTTTTGCCAGTTGTTGTCAGAGCTATGAGGAGGGTGCCCTCTCTACAGACACCACAAGCTCTGGCACACTAGTGTTCCTCATCCCAGGACCACCACCCAAGTCTGTGACCCAGATCCAAGGAGGTCAAAGCAAGAACAATTACCCTCTGAAAGGTCACTTTTATGATCTGCATATCATATGATCTGCAGGCCAGGAGCTCTGGAGGCAGCCATGCAGCTGCCCACCTCTGCCACCTCTCACCCTGGGGGCAGGGGCCAGACCATGCTCTTCTCTCACCCAGTTCTAGCAGAGTTCCCTACTGACCTTTTACTTTCTCTTTGGCATTTATGGGTTGAGAAGTCTGGAAACAACCACAGCTGCTAGTGGTTCACTCTCCTGAAGTTTTCTCTGGTTTGTGCTGCTGGTTTGGCTTACGTGGAACTGCACTTGGTTCCCAGACCTGTGCGATAGATCCTTCCTATTGGCCTGCCAGGCTGCCTTCAGTGGGAGATTTGTTTCTCTCTGTCACTTTGTGGGTTCTGTAGCTCTAAAATTTGCTTTGAGTTATTTTGTTACAGGTATTGTAGGTGGTTGAAGTGGGAGCTTAAGCAAATTCCTGATTTTACTTCACCATCTTGGCTTGGCCCCCTCGATCCCCCCCGAATAGTTATCTCTAAGGTCCTTTCCAACACTAAATCTATATAGGTCTAATAAATGGTAGAATTGAAGACTGATTGCATTTATGAGGAAAGGAAGAGTTAAAGGTGATATTTTGATTTTGAAAATGAGTTACGCAAGGGGGCTGCTAGGTGGCGCAGTCAGTAGAGTGCCGGCCCTGGAGTCAGGAGGACTTATGTTCGGTTCTGGCCTCAGACACTTAATCCCCACATAAATAAACTAGCCGTATAACCTTGGGCAATTAACTTAACCCCAATTGCCCTACAAAAGGCAAAAAAAAAAAATGAGTTATGCAACCCTTACCCAGGCCCTCAGTGCCCTCTAATAATCAAAATAATAATAGAAAATATTTCTATAGCACTTAACTATGTGCTAGGCACTGTACTAAGTACTTTTGATCTCATTTGATTCCCACAATAACCCTGGGAGGTAGGGGCTATTATTTCCATTTTACAGATGGGGAAACTGAGCCAAGTTAAGTGACTTGGCCAGGGTCACATGGCTAATGAATGTCTGAGGTTTGATTTGAACTCTGGACTTCCTGAATCCAAGTCCAGCACTCTGTCCACAGTTTCATCTAGCTAACTGCTTTAGATGCTATTCCTTACTGTGCTGCTCCATTCATTTCCAATGTCCTGGACATTTTATACCCACCTTGTTTCCATCAATATTTATCTACGGTATTTTCCTTCTTAGAGGGATAGGTAACTGAAAAATTACAGATGGCATTATGGAAATACACTGAAATCTAGGAGTCAGGAAAGACTGTGACCAAATCCCAGCTTTGCCACTTACATAGCATAGGGTCGCATAGCTATATGACCCTGGGTAAGTCACCAAATTCCTCTGGAGCAGTTTCCAGTCTCTAAAGTGGGAATAATACTATTTGTATTATTTAGGGGTTTGTGAGGAAAATGCTTTGAATTATAATAGTTAGCATTTATATGGTTCTTTAAGGTTTACAAAATACTTCATGTATATTATCTCATTTGAATTTACAACAATCCTATTAGGTAGGAATTATAATTATTCCCATTTTACATATGAAGAAAAAAAGTGTCCTAGAGGTTAAGCAGCTTGCCTAAGGCAGCACAGCTAATAAATATCTATAAGGATTCCAAGTTAGGCTTTCCTGATTCTAAATTGACCACTCTGTCATAGATTTGTATCACAGGGACAGTAGTTCTGGAAGAGTTAACACATTATCCTCTCCCTTAAGAGCATGTGTAGATGTGCATTTATTTTTATTGAGTCTTTGGGGAGATTCAATGCCTAAATCCAAAGGGTTTTGTGGTATAGGGTGGGAATTTCAGAAACCTATAAGTCTTATGAGGGAGATATTTTTGGGTTAGAAGATAATGCTAATCTTCACTTCCATTCTACAAGTATTTCTTGAGGGCACACCATGTGCAAAATCCAGTCCCAGCTCCTTCACATTTCTAGATGTCATTGTGTTCCATGGTTGTTCTTTAGAGTTAGAACATTTGTGGATGTAGTAGGTTGGTGAGGGAGAAGGGGGGAGACATTAGAAAGGAGGGAGGGAGTGAGAGAAAGAGAGAGTACAAAGAGAGAAGAGAGAACAAGAGAAGAGGAGGGTAAGGGAGGAGAGGAGAGTAAAGGAAAGGAGAGGAAAGAGAGAACAGAATAATGGAGGGAATAAAATTCATGTGGCTAACCTTGACCTATTCATTCATTCATGCATGCATTTATCTATCTATATACCCATCTATCTATTTATCTATCTATCTATCATCTATCTTTCTCTCTCTATCCATCTATCTATCATCTATCTCTCTATCTTTCTCTCTATCCATCCATCATCTATCTACCCACCTACCTATCTATCATCTATCTTTCTCTCTCTCTATCCATCTATCTGCCCATCTATTTATCTATCATCTATCTCTCTATCTATCTTTCTCTCTCTCTATCCATCTACTATACAACAGGATAGCAAAAATATGAATGCTTCATAGCACTGGATCTCCAGTCCTTTTCAGGAGCAATACAATCATAAGGAAGGTTGAGGCAGGTCACGGAAAATCATCGTGTCTCCCCAGGGAACAGAAAAAGTCTGGTCTGGCTTAGATAGTGAGGTGTGAAGGGCCAGCTGGAGCAGCAGCAACTGGCACCTCCCCCCCCCCAGCTGGTATTTCAGTTTTGTTCATGGAGGTGGGGTTTGCATCATATCCAAACTCAACAAAGCCATGGTGCTCCTCTGAGAAGGGTTAGGCATTTAGTGTCAGAAATGTTCATGATAAAGAGGGCAGGGGAGATTTCCTCAAGTAATTAACTTTAAACACATTTTATTTTATTTTTCCTTTTTGTTTATTTGGGGAAAAAAGCCAGGTCTTCTTTTGGATGAGTAAAAGCTCTAGGAACATTAGAGGCAAAATCATTCTGTAAACTACCCAGGGTTTTCTTGCATTTCGGCTACCCTTCTCTAATGGATTAATGAGTTCCAGCTGAGCTGTGCCAGGCTTCTCTCTGGCCTGATCAGCTTGTGCTTCCTGAAAACCCCTGCTGGAGTCTTCTTGCTCCAAGATGGAGATTAGCCCTCCCCTTCTAAAACTGGGCAGCACCTATTCTTCCAATCATTAGGAGAAAAGAAAGGTCTTTTGTTTGTTGAGCCCTTGGATGTTCATTTCACATATCTAGACATTTCATGTGACCAAGACATGATGTAATGATATTCTCACCCTTATGTTATGAGGATGTTGGTGCTTTTCCGCCTAAGGTTTAGGAAAATAATCTTGCCAGGTTCTGTGAGGGGAAAAAGATAAACTTCTTTTAATTGGAGAAGAAAATGGAACATGGACAACAAAGACTTAGAAATATAAAGGGAAGTAATATTCCCAATAATTTGGCAATATTTATTTTTTCTCCTTGTTATCTTACTAGGCTTTACTAAATCAGGTGTTTCAGTTTCAGTGTTAGGCCTCTATGGTTAACTTATCTATCTCTAAGCTATGAGAATGTTCTGTCTGTGGTGGAATTTAATCTCTCTCTTAGTTTTACCTGGAAGAATTTTTCCTCAAGAAGACAACCCTAACTATTTCAAATTAGACATTTTGCATGACCATCCATATTTGTTATAAGGGTTTATTTTACATTCCTCACCCCAATGTTGTGTGTGTATGGGGGGCAGTTGAAAGGAGAGAAAACAAATGGTGTTAATTGAAAAAAATTGAAATACTTTATTGTCCTAAAAACAGAATAAATACCCTTTTTCTACATCAATAGAAAAAAATTCACTGGTAACAGACAAACAGGACTAAAGTACTTAATCAAATTACTTATTTAATTTTTTTTCAAGAACAAGCATTTATATTTTTTCTTCTACCTTATCACTGTCCCATATGTAAAGGAAAAAAAGAAAATGAAACAGAAAAAGAGTACCTTTATCAAAATAGGCAATGTCAAGCAAGACGAATTCCCACATTGACCATGCCCAAAACTACGTCTCATTTTGCCTCTTGAGTTCATCATCTCTCTCTCAGGAGGGGTGTAGGTAGCTTTGATCAGCATTATTACTCTGGTTAATTATTAAGATCAGAGTTCTTAAGTCATTTTTCATTTTTATAATGTTGTTGTTAGAGTATAACTGAAATACTTATACAGAACCTAAAAAAGAAAACCCCGTTTAGAATGAGCTGAATCAAATCTCAACCAGGCAAAGTGCTTTCTGGTTTACAAGAAATTTCCCTCTGAGTTGTGCAATGTGTATATTATTGTACTCATAATACAGAGGGGAAAACTGAAGCTCAGGGAGATTATAGATGAGAAAACTGAGCTAGTAAGTGGTAGAACTGAGATTTCAGTGCAGGAATCTTTATTCCATAACTGTGGTTGTTTCCTCTTATAGGGTGTTTCACCTGACTCACCATGCCTTTGGTTTTATTCAGAAAGCAAAATCCTTGAAGAAACCTATTGTTGAAAGATGGGAACCAGAGAGGAGAGGAGTGGCTAGGAAGATCAGAAGAAAAATAAATTATTCCTCTTATATCCATATCCTGCCCAAGTTGTCTTTTTTTAAATTATTTTAAATTTATGAAATAAAACAAGCATTTTCATAACATAGTACAATAAAAAGATGATCGCACACAAAACTGCAAATCTACTTTGTACAACTTGAAGTTTCTTTCAAATATACAATAAAATTATCATGTAAATTTTTCCCTTTTTCTCTTCCCTACATCCCCTCCTCAAGATGACTGCAATTAGACACAAATAGGCACAAATATATGTAAAATTATCTATACATACTTTTATTTAACAATTCTTTCCTGGATATAGATAGCATCTTTCTTCATAAATCCTTTATAGTTTATTTGGGTATTTATAGTAGTCAAAATAACTTATTCACTCAAAGTCTTCTTTTTCTTTTTTGAAGAGGGAAGGCAGGGCAATTGGGGCTAAGTGACATGCCCAAGGTCACACGACTGGTAAGTGTTGTGTCTGAGGTCGAATTTGAACTCTGGTCCTCCTGACTCCAGGGCCAGTGCTCTATTCACTGTGCCACCTAGCTGCCCCAGATTCAAAGTCTTTTTAAGAACAATATTACTGTTACTGTATACAATGTTCTGTTCATTTCACTCATTATTTCATGCAAGTCTTTCCATGTTTTTCTAAGGTCTTTGAACTCATCATTTCTTATAGCACAGTAGTATTCCATCACATTCATATATCACAACTTGTTCAGTCATTCTCCTGTTGATGGACATTCTTGCAATTTTTGTTCTTTACTACCATAAAGAGGGCTGCTATAAACATTTTAGAATATATTAATTCTTTTCCTTTTCCCTCATGTATTAAGAAATGGCATATAAATTAAAGAGTTATATTTTTAGTAATAGTTTATATTTGTAGATGCTTCCATTTATATCCCACTTAGATAGTATGTTCATATAACTTATGTCCACATAACTTGCTCTTAGGTGACTCTTGAAGGTCCTGCTGATGGAGCTTAGATTCCAGCAGGTTCCAATGAGGATTGTGATGTCTGAGGAACTATTTGGAGAATCTTATAACCCAAGTTGGCTTCAGGATGATGGATTTTTCAACAAAAATTCAAAGCAATCTGTACTAGTTAAGAGAGAACCCACACTTATAAAATCACACATCCTTGAAGTATATCGAATTAAATATTCATTGAAAATATGACAACTCATTTTCAAGTAACTGACCCAACTAGAGAGATTTAGACAATAGATCTGAGAGATCAAAAAGATAGACAATCAAGCTCAGTGACTATTTACTCAAAGTTCAGACACAGTAATCTTGCAGCCCAAGGAATATTCAATCAGGATATGTCCTGCTGATATAACCCCTAGGCCATACCAGATAATATCACAACTAGGAATTGGGCTAAATAGATAAGTAAATACCAGGCTGAGGAGTATGGACTTGATCTTATAGGCTGATAAGGTAAATACAATACTCCCTGGACTGGCTTTAGGCAAAACTGTGAGGTAGATGAAGTTTGCCTTTGGTTCCCTGGCACACAGCCCCCCCCCCCCCCATCTCCCCTTACCTTTGTCATCCATGCCAAATTGCAACATATCACAGTAATTATTTAATGATGCACATCATTAAATGCATGCCAAGTAAATTTTGTTGCATATTTCATTTGATTATACCATTCAATCCTATTCATGTATCCTTAGTCTTCCTGGTTTTATAACAATGCCTGACATTTACATGTGCTTTTAAGGTTAACAAAATTACTGACATCTCAATTAATCCTCATGAAACCCCCTGAGAGTTATGCAATGAGAGTATTATTATGCCCTTTTACAGATAAGATTTGAGCAGGTCCTCTGACTTTAAACCTTTTGTCACTATGTCAATATCTACTGCTTTGTGGACATGTCAGACAATCAGTAGATAAGCATTTATTAAGCACTTCTGTGTGCCAAGCACTGTATCGTCTATATTTTTTCAGAGGAGGGATGGGTGCTATCTCTCACTGGAGTTGGTCCTGGGTGAAGTTATGTACTAGGTTCCTGCTCAGACATCCAGTTAGCACATCCAATTAAAATTGACTAAAAATGGAGCTCATTACCTTTACTTTCTAAAACAATCAATTCCAAACCTCTCTCTCTCTCTCTGTTTCTCTCTATGTCTCTCTGTCGGTGTGTGTGTGTGTCTCTCTCTCTCTTATTTTTTTTGTTTCATGTTATCACAGTCTTTTCATTCACCCAGGTTTCTAACTCAGAATCATCTTTGATTCTTCCTTCTCCCTTGCCCCTGATTTGAACTAATTGACAAGGTCTGTCAAAGTTACCTCCATGATACCCTTACTTTTTTTCCCTTCTGTCTACTCACATAAAGTTTCCAAAGTGCTTTGAATACAGTATCTCTTTTTATCTACACACACACACACACACACACACACACACACACACACAAAAGTGCGCATGGTCCTTCCCTGTTCAAAAACTTTTAGAGGTTTCCTATTGCCTCAAGGATAAAACAGAAGTTCATGGGGTGGCTAGGTAGCACAGCGGCTAGAGCACCAGGCCTGGAGTCAGGAGGATAAAACTGAAGTTTCTTTTTTTTTGGAGGGCAATTGGGGTTAAGTGACTTGCCCAAGGTCACATGGCTAATTTTTGTGGTAAGTGTCTGAGGACGGATTTGAACTAAAGTCCTCCTGACTCCAGGGCTGGCGTTCTATTCACTGCACCACCTAGCCACCCCAAAACAGAAGTTTCCTTTATTTATTTTTTTAATTTATTTTTTTTAATGCTTTATTAACTTCTGATTTACATCCTTTGTTTCCGCCAGATTTTGAGTTACACATTTTCTCCCCGTTTTTCCCCCACCCATACCCCCAAAACAGCAGTCCCACAGGATATCCCCTCCTCCAATCTGCTCTCTCCCATATTTTCTCCCATACCCCTTTCGACTTTTCCAGTGGATCTCTATGCCTCAGTGCCTGTATATCTTATTTCCCAATTACATGTAAGATGATATTAATAATAGTATACACACACACA
>NW_027186304.1:83108977-83143172 GCF_028583685.1 Petaurus breviceps papuanus
CTGGCTATAAAATTCCTAGGAGTTTTCTTTTTGGGATCTTTTTCAGGAGGTGATCGGTGGATTCTTTCAACCTCTATTTTGCCCTCTGGTACTAAAACATCAGGGCAGTTTTCTTTGAGAACTTCCTGAAGGATGATTTCTAGGTTCTTACTTTGGTCATGACTTTCAGGCAGTCCAATAATTTTTACATTATCACTCCTGGATCTATTTTCCAGGTCAGTGGTTTTTACCATGAGATATTTCACATTGCCTTCTATTCTTTCATTTGTTTGGATCTGTTTAACAGCATCTTGATTTCTCATAAAGTCATTAGCTTCCATTTGCTCCAATCTAATTCTGAAGCAATGATTCTCCTCACTGAGTTTTTGAGATTCTTTTTGCATCTGGCAAATTTGGCTTTTTAAGGCATTCTTCTCCTCATTGCCTTTTTGGGTCTCCTTTGCCATTTGAGTCAGTCTATGTTTTAAGGTATTATTTTCCTCAGACAGGCTGTTGAGTCTCATTTCATAATTTTCTTGCATTGTTCTCATTTCTCTTCCCAATTTTTCCTCCACTTCTCTTATTTGGTTTTCAAAATCTTTCTTAAGGTCCTCTATGGCTTGTAACCAGCTTGTATTTTCCGTTGATGCAGAAGTTCTGACTTTACTGTTTACCTCCTGTTCCATGCTTTGCTCCTTTTTGTCCCCAAAATAGGAGTGTAGTGTTGGAATCTCTTGTCTGCTTTGTTTCCTTTGCCTACTCATTTTGCCACTCAATTACTTGACTTTTGGGCTTTTTGCCACAGTAGGACTGTGCCACCAGACAGGGGAGCTTTTGTCCCAAATGCTGGGGTTTTCTCAGTTGCCAGAGGTATTAGATGGGTGCCCTCTCTGAGGTCTCCACACACTCTGGCAAGCTGGACACACACCCAGAACCTCCACCCTAGACTGCAATCTAGATCCAAGCAGGTTAAAGCAAGAGCGATTACCCCTCAGACTGGTGCTTGGTCCCCCTACACTCTGCAGGCCAAGAGCTGAAGCTGCCAAGTGGCACTGGCTGGCTGTGCATGCAGCTTTTCACCCTGGGGGTAAAAGCCATGCACTCCCACTTACTGGTCCCAAAGTCCAGACTACACTGACCTCTCACTTTCTCCTTCACATGTACATGTTGATAAATCTGGAAACGGCCACAGCTGCTGCTGATATGGAGTTCCTCTGGCCAGCGGCTGGTCAGGCCCACCCTGGGGCTAAAGCATCGGTGTGGGGGCTGGGCTCGGCTCCCAGAGTGCTGTGGTGGATTCCTGCCAGGCTGTCCTCAGTGGATGGTTAGCTTCTCTTTGTCATTTTGTGGGTTCTGCAGCTCCAAAGTTTGTTCAGAGTCCCCTTTTTACATGGATTGGGGAAGGTGGAAGCCGGAGCCGCTGGGAGGTCATGCTTCTACTCCACCATTTTGGCTCTGCCCCCCAAAACAGAAGTTTCTTAACCTGGTGTTTAAAACCCTCCACAATTTGGCTGCCAGCTTGTCTTTCCTTTATATGTTCTACATTCCAGTTAAACTGAATGACTTGCTGCTTCTCAGGCTCAATGTGCTATCTCCCACCTCTTTGTATTCGCACAAGCTATCTTCAACTTGTGGAATTCTATTCCTGCTCATTTCCAACTTTCAGACACTTTATCTTCTTTTAAGGCTCTGCTTAAGTGCCATCTCCTCTGTGAAATCTTCACTGATCCCTCTAGTTATTACTGTTTTCAAACTCCTCAAATATTGCTATTCTATGATCTCTTCTTTGAGGATTTTGTACCTTTTTTTGTATTTTTTTATTCCTGTTGCATCCTCCTAGTATAAGGTTCTGAACTATTTTTTGTGTCATGGACCCCTTTTGCAGTTTGGTGAGGCCTATATACCCCTTCTCAGAATAATTTTTAAATGCATAAAATAAAATACATAGAATTACAAATGAAGCCAGTGAATATGTATGTTATATAATATGTACAATATATGATATATACACATATTTTTCCTCCTCCAAGTTCATGGCCCCCAGGTTATAAATTCCTTATTTTCTACAAAGTAAGCTCCTTTAGGATCTTCCCACTTACATAATATCTTTATGGGAATATTCTACACAGCCATAGCAGGCCTCCTTGATGAAACTATAAGAAGAAAACAGGCAGGTTTTTATAAGCAATATTCAGTAGTAGACCATATTTTGAAATGTAAGAGGTTTAGACAATATATGATCCCATCCTATAGTCATTATTAGCTGACAATAAAAAAGTATTTGTTTTGCTAGAATAGAATATAGCTTCACCAAGAGGGTAAAAGTAGAAACAGAGATGACTATGTTCAGTAAACCTCTGGTCATAGGTATCAAATCAGATATAAAAAAGGGAGATAAATGTGTGCCAAAGGTCATTGTCACTGTCTTGTAATCTGTCCAGTGAAGAGTATATATACAAGAGGGATTCCCTATAAATGGGCAAATTGTTCTGATGGATGGGCCTGTTTGTGAATGACATTGTGCCAATCGTATCACTTCCCAAAACACTGCACTAAATAAAACTTGAAGACAGTAAAAAAAAAATTGTCCTGATATCTACATAGGAAAAAAAAACAAATAGATATGTTTTCCCTCTCTTATAGACTGGCATAGAGATGGGTGGATAGTCCCTAGAACTGTTATATTTGTTCATATATCTTGGTCAAACATTGCAGATAAACAATGAACCTGGCCCAGAACTGACAACAATAATAACAAACACTTATATAGCATTTAAAAATTTGCAAAATACTTTATAGACATTATCTCATTTGAGCTTCCTGACAACTTTGTTGGCAGAATTTGAATCCTTGTCTTCTTGACTCTGAAGTCCAATGCCTGATCCATTGCATCATGGTGATGCTTTGGTTTCTCTTGATATTGCAACTAGTGGAAGACATGGGCTGTCCATCGATTACTCATCAGTATCTCCCACTATGACCAGCTTCTCTTCCATTTCAATCACACAATTCTGCGATGACAGCCTCTATACCGTTGCTCCTTTTTAATTTCCAGTTTGTCACCTGCTATACCCTGCTCAGGCCCACCACGTGCCCCTCTATGACTCTGGATTATCTCAGCTTCATTTCTGTGAAGTTTATGGCATTTGATGAGTTGAAGTCAAACAACTTCCAGAAGAAAGCTGGTTTTTAACAGATGAATCTTTGATTCAAGAAGGAGTTTGGGATTGTTTAAAGGTCTTTTCATTTTAAAGGTGATCTCAGTCACTTTTCTCCTCTACAATTCTAGGCCAAATTTATAGTCTCTGTACACAAACATGTGTATTTGTTGCTCAGTTGTGTCCAACTCTCCATGATCCCATGTACTATGATACACCAGTACTGTCCATGGGGTTTTCTTGGCAAAGATGCTGTAGTGGTTTTTCATTTCCTTTCCAGTGAATTAAGGCAAACAGAGGTTAAGTGACTTGTCCAGGGTCACATGGCTAGTAAATGTCTGAGGACGAATTTCAACTCAGGTCTTCCTGACTCCAGGCCCAGCACTTTAACCACGGAGTCACCTAGCTGTCCCAACACATGCATGCATGCATGCATGTGTATATATGTACACATATAACCACAGTACCAGCACATGTATGTATGTACACATTCAAATATACATATACATTTATGAGTTCTCTCAGCCATCCACGTGCATGTATGCACGCATGCATATATTTGTGGGTGGATATATACATACTTGTACACGTATCTTTCTATATGTATAAATTTATACATGCCTATATAATGATATATGAAATTATATATTATATACATATATAGGTTAGACAATATATGACATATCCCTATTATATGTGGAGAAATCTATGTGTATGAGAGGGATTTAGATGAGTTATATTCTTTCTTTATGAACCTGTTTATTATAGACTGAATAACAGGCATTCTTTATATGTTTGCCTTTTTCCTGTGCAGACAGGAGTGCTTTTGGGTGCTTCTGTATGACATTTAGGAGTCTTTGCAGGTTTCTGTGGTTTTATGCAATGAACACAATGCCATTACAAATAGGAACAGCAGTAGAACTTCACATATACAGGGAAACTCTCTTCTACTTTGACTCTGCATTGAATCTCCTCTATGACAGTTGCAAAGACATTTGGTAAGCACATGATCAATTAAGTATATTATCACTCATTCAATTAATCAATACTTATTAAGCACCTACCACATGCTACAGTATGGGGATACAAAGACAAAAAAAATCCTTTTTCTCAAGGAGCTTATATTCTATTGACAAAAAAACCAACATGTATGTATATAAGTATATGTAGAAAAAAGTACAAAATCAATACAGGATAGTTAAAGAGGAAAAGCATCAGCAGGGTCTCAAGAAAGCTTCTTGCAGAAGGTAGTGCTTGAGACACATCTTGATTGAAAGCAGGAATTCTATGAGGCAGCCTGAGCAGGGAATATGTTGCAGGCATGACAGATGGCTAGTGCAAAGTTGGAAATGGGAGATGGAGTGCCATGTGTGAAAAACAAAGAGAACGACAATTTGAAGGGATCATAGAGATTGAGAGGGAAAGTGCCATAAAATGAATTATAAAGAGAGGTTGTAAAGGGTTTTAAAAGCTAAATTACATTTTATCCTAGAGGAAATAGGGAGCCAATGAAATTTATTGAATTTGTTCACAATTTGTTCCCATTGCTCACAATGCTTGCACCTGTGCTGAAGAATAACAACTTTGGCAATTGTGTGGAAGATAGCCTGAAATGAGGAGGGGGTTGAGGCAGGGAGATGACTTTGGACACTCTTACAAATAGTCCAAGAGAGAGTGATGAGAGCCAGAGCTGAAGTGGGGGCAGTGTGAATAAAGAGAAAGGAATTGATGGAAAAGATAATGAGGTACACAAGGTTTGGTAAATGATTGAATATGTGAAGGACAGTGAGAAGTTGAGCAGAAATTCAAGGTTAAGAACCCAAGAGACAAAAGAATGATAAAGTTCTTGACAGAAATGCAGACATTTGAAAGAGAGGTGAGTTTGGAGGGGGAAAGATGAGTTTTGTTGTGGACATATTGCGAGTGACATGTCTCTGAGACATCCAGTTAGAAATGTCCAATAGGCAGTTTAATAACTGCTCAGGAGAAATGCTAGGGGTTAGATCCATAGATCAGTGAATCATGTGCATAAACATGATAATTAAATCTTTGGGAGGTGATAAGGTTACAGAAAGAAAGTACAGAAAGAAAAGAAGAGAGTCCAGGACAGAATATTGGAGTGCACAGCATAAAGAATTGTGTTGCATATAAAATAAAAATCTATTATCAAAGAAATATAGAACAGGAAAAGGAGATAAGCCACATAGAGAGCTCAAGTAATAACAAATGGATAACCTGTGTACTCCACTGGTACTATCAAAGCCAAGGGTATTAGTATCTAAATACTGATCTTAGCCCAGGATCCAGAAACTTGTTTAAAATTTTTTTGATAAATGTATGTTAATATGATTAATTTCCTTTGTAATATTTTGCATTTTGTTGTATACACTTAAAAAAATTATTCTGAGAAGGAGTTGATAAGCTTCACAGACTTCCAAAGGGATCCAAAAGGGATCCCTGCTGCTTGGGAGGCTGAGGCAGATGGATCCACTGAGTTGTGGAGATTTGAGTTGCTTTAGAAATAAAGTCCATCAGCATCCACATTAATTCTGGCACCAATATAATGATAAGTCCTCTGGGAATTTGGGTCTATCAGGCTGCCTTAAGAGAGGCAAACCAGGAGCAGGAGATTAACCATCTGAGGTCAGTTGGAATTGGACAAAAATCTCATTCAAGTGAGAAGGTGTGGATTGTTCACTATCTGCAGCCCTTTTGATAAACACAGATGCTTTGACATATACCCAGCACCTAACCCCATGCTTCACAAACTGTAGGCTCTTAATGAGCATTTGTTGAATTGAATTGAATTTCACATCTCTTTTTAAAAATATTTATCCCCATATATACACACATACATATATGTATATATACATACATACATATGTGTGCATATATATTTTTTTCCTCTGAGAGAACTCCATTTTCCAGACCTTTTGCTAAGTACTTCCCATATCTGAGTTTAATTGGTCTATGTCTCATTACCTCAGGGTCTTTCTTTGCTTCAAAGGGACAAATATTTATCTGATTGTCAGATCCTGCTGAGGTGTTAATAGCAGATAATGATTTAATCTACTACCTCTCCTGGGGATATTTGGATTTTAATAGGGGATGGCTGTACACTTAATGACTAAACACATCTTTAACAGGGAAATTGCCTTACCCTTAGGAAGTCTGTTGGGGAGATACTTTGGAATCAGGATCCCTTATCCAGCACTTCTCATATTATTCCATGTGAATTTGGAGGTTAACACTGTGTCCAACAATGCCCAGCACACTGCCAGACACAAACATGTACTTAACTAAGTCTCTCTTTCTCTTTCTCCCTGAAACCCTTCTAAATTAATAATAGAAGCAACACATTGCTTTAAAAAATATTCCAGGATGTGTTGTAGTCAGCTCAGGGCTTTCAAGAGCCAACTGTTAAATTTTTATTGGGATTATTTACCCTTAAGAAATAAGCAAATGCTACAATTCAGGCAAATTTTAGCCTCGACTCTAGACCTAAGAAAATGACAAAGAAAAGGTTCATAATGAAAATTAAGCTTAAAAGTCCATTGTACATTTTATCAGAGTCAGTTGCAACGTTTATCAGCACAATTCTTTTTTTTATTTAATAAAATTTTTTATTTATTTTTAGTTTGCAACATTCAGTTCCACAAGCTTTTGAGTTCCAAATTTTCTCCCCCTCCATGTTCTCTCCCCTCCCTCCTTTATGGCGGCATGCAATCTAATATAGGTTCTACAAATACCTTCACATTAAACATTAGTCAAGTTGTAAAGAAGGATTATAACCATTGGAATGAACAATGAGAAAGAAGTAACAAAATAAAACAAAAAGTAGAGAGAGAGCAAGTAGTTTGCTTCAATCTGCATTCAGAGTCTGCAATTCTTTCTCTGGATGTGGAGAGCCCTTTCCATCATTAGTCTTTTGGAGTTGTCATATTGCCTTGCATTGCTGAGAGGAGCCCAGTCTGTCAAAGTTGGTCATCACAGACATTATGCCTCTGTAATTGTGTACAATGTTATCCTGGTTCTGCTCTCCTCACTCAGCATCATTTTTCCTCTCTTATTGTTACACCTAACATTTCTAGTACCAAATTAAATAACAGGGGTGATAGTGGACATCCTTGTTTCACCCCCAATTTTATTGGAAGTGATTCTAGCTTATCCCCATTACATTAATACTTGCTGATGGTGTTAGATAGATGCTACTTATTATTTTAAGGAAGACTATTAATTCCTATGCTTTCTAGTGTTTTTAATAGAAATGAATGTTGGACTTTGTCAGAAACTTTTTCTGCATCTATTGAGATAATCATATGGCTTCTACTAGTTTTGTTGTTGATATGTTGGTCATACTAATAGTTTTCCTAATATTGAACCATGCTTGCATTCTTGGAATAAATTCTACCTAATCAAAGTGTATTATTCTCATGATAAGCTGCTATAATCTATTTGATAACATTTTATTTAAAATTTTTTGCATCTATATCCATGAGGAAAATTGGTCTATAATTTTCTTTCTCTGTTTTGGCTCTTCCCAGTTTAGATATCAGTACCATATTTGTATCATAAAAAGAATTTGTTAGGACTCCACCAATTTTCCCAAATGATCTATAAAATGTTGGAATTAATTGTTCTTTAAATGTCTGATAAAATTAATTGTAAATCCATTTAGTCCTGGAGGTTTTTTCCTAGGGAGTTCATTGATTGCTTCTTCAATTTCTTTTTCTGAGATGGGGTTAAGTATTTTGCTTCCTCTTTAGTTAATCTGGGCAATTTATATTTTTTTGTAAAAATTCATTCATTTCACTAAGATTGTCAAAATTATGGGCATGCAATTGGGCAAAATAAATCCTAATTATTGTTTTAAATTCCTCTTCATTGGAAGTAAATTCCCCCTTTTTCATTTTTGATACTGGTAATTTGCTTTTCTTCTTCCTTTTTAAAAATCAAATTGACTAAAGGTTTATCAATTTTATTTTTTTTTCATAAAATCACCTCTTACCTTTATTTATTAGTTTGATAGTTTTCTTAATTTCAGGTTTACTAATCTCTCCTTTGGTTTTCAGTGTTTCTAATTTAGTATTTAATTGGAGATTTTCAATTTGTTATTTTTCTAACTTTTTCAGTTGCATGCCCAATTAATTGATCTCATTTTTCTCTATTTTATTCATGTAACCATTCAGAGATATAAAACTTCCCCTAAGAACCACTTTCACTGCATCCCATAAATTTTGGTATGTTGTCTCAATATTGTCATTCTCATGAATGCAGACACTGATTGTTTCTATGATTTGTTATTTGACTTACTCATTCTTTAGGATTAGATTATTTAGTTTCCAATGAGTTTTTAGTCTATCTTTCCACGGCCCTTTATTGCATATAATTCTTATTGCACTGTGTTCTAAAAAAGATACATTTGACATTTTTGCCTTTCTGCACTGGATTGTGAGGTTTTTATGCCTAAGTTCATGGTCAATTTTTGTGTTTGTGCCATGTACTACTGAGATGAATGTATATTCCTTTTTAACCCCATTTAAAATTCTCTAGAGGTCTGTCATATATACCTTCTCTAAAATTCTATTCACCTCCTTAATTTCTTTCTTATTTATTTTGGTTAGATTTATTAGGTTCAGAGAGGGGAAGGTTGAGGTCCCCCACTAGCATAGTTTTGCTATCTATTTCTTCCTCTAACTCCCTTAACTTCTCCTCTAAGAATTTGGATGCTATACCACTTGGTGCATATATGTTTAGTTGAATTTTTTATTATATTGCAATTATATTGCTTCATTATTATATTGCATTTTATTATATTGCAATTATATTGCAATTATAATTGCAAATAAGCAATTATATTGCTTCATTGTCAATGGTGTCTTTTAGCAGGATATAGTTTCCTTCCTTATCTCTTAATCAGATCTAATTTTGCTTTTGCTTTGTCTGAGATTAGGATTGTTAACCTTGCTTTTTTTACTTTAGCTGAAGCATAATATATTCTATTCCAGCCTTTTACCTTTACCCTATGTGTATCCCCCTGTTTCAAATGTATTTCTTGAAAACAGCATATTGTAGGATTATGGTTTTTAATCCATTCTGTGATCCACCTCCATTTATGGAAGAGTTCATCTCACTCATATTCATAGTTATGATTACTATCTGTGCCTTTATCTCTATCCTATTCCCTCTCCTGTTTTTGCTTTTATTTCTCCCTTCTCCTTCTTTTTAAGAGTTTCCTTTTGACCGCTGCCTCCCTCAATATTCCCTCCCTAATTACCCCTCCCTTTTTCTACCCTTTTCCCTTACTACTTCTTCCCTTATTTCTAACTCCCCTCTTTTTCTTTATCCTTTCTCCTCCTACTGCCTGTAGGGCAAATTAGATTTTTATACTTAATCAAGTATGTTATTCCCTCCTTGAACCAAACCTGATGAGAGTAAATCTCAAACAGTGCTCCTTCCTCTCCCTTCTTTCCCTCTATTATAATAAATTTTTGTGTCTCTTCACATTAGATTCCTATATTTAATGGAGTATCTTATCCCCTCCTTGAACCAAAACTAATGAGAGCAAAGCTCATACAATGTTCTCTCCCTCTTTCTTTCCCTCTACTATAATATGTTTTTATGCCTCTTCATGTGGCATAATTTACCCTCTTCTGCCTCCTCCTTTCCTCTTCTCCCATTACAATCCCTTTGTAATGGTTTAACCATTATATTAACATAAACCATTAACCATTAAAAAACCAAAAACCATTTAACCATTACATTAACAAAAAAGTGGTTTAACCATTACATTAACAAAAACTCCTTAAAAAGGTTTTTTTATCATCATATTAGTTAATTTGTACCCAAAACCTATATCTATGCACATCCCTTTTAAATGTCATGATAATTATACAATTCTTAATATTGGCAGGTATCATCCTCCTAATAGGGATACAAACAGTTTGTTCTCATTGAATAACAAGGTGTGTGTGTGTGTGTGTGCGTGTGTGTGTGTGTTTTCCCTATTTACTTTTTTATGTCTCTCTTGAGTCTTGTATTTGGAGATCAGATTTTCCATTGAGCTCTGGTCTTTTCATCAGGAAGTTCTGGATGTCCCTTCTTTCATTGAATGACCATCTCCTTGCCTGAAAAATTATGCTGAATTTTGCTGGGTAGTTGATCCTTGGTTGTAGTACAAGCTTCTTTGCCTTACAATATATCACATTCCAATCCCTCTGATCTTCTAATGTAGAAGCTGCTATGTCCTGTGTGATCCTGATTGTAGTTCTGTGGTATTTGAATTGTTTCTTTCTGGTTGCTTGCAGTGTTTTTTCCTTGACCTGATAATTATGGAATTTGGTTACAATATTCCTTGGAGTTTTCAATTTGGGATCTCTTTCAGGAGGTGTTTGGTGGATTGATTGGATAGCTACTTTACCCTCTGGTTCTAGGACCTCAAAGCAGTTTTCCCTTATGATTTCTTGGAAGAGGTTGTACAAGCTCTTTTCTTCATCATTGCTTTCTGGTAGACAAATAATTCTTAGATTATCTCTCCTGGATCTATTTTCCAGTTCAGCTGTTTTTCCAATGAGATATTTTACATTTTTTCTATTTTTTTCTTTAGATTTTGTTTGACTCATTCTTGATATCTCATAGAGTCATTAGCTTTAATTTGTCTAATTCTAATTTTTAGCAATTTTTTTCCTCAGTTAGTTTTAGAACCTCCTTTTCCATTTGTCCAATTTTTACTTTAAAGGAGTTATTTTCTCCAGTTAGCTTTTATACTTCCTTTCCCATTTGGCAAATTTTACTTTTTAAGGACTTGTTTCCTTCAGTGAAATTTTTTTCCATTTTGCCAAGTGTATTTTTAAAATAATTGATCAATTTGTCTTCTACCTCTCTAATTTGGTTTTTAAAATCTTCTTGAGCTCTTCCAAGGATGATTTTTGGGCTTGAGACCAGTTTGTATTCCCTTTTGAGATTTCAGATGTGGGTATAGGGTCAATTCTGTCCTCTTCTGAATTTGGTTCTTCCCACACAGTATGATAGGATTCTATAGTCTTCCTTTTTCCAATTGGCTTTTTGCCCATTGTAATTGCCTGTTTTCTGACTTTTAAAGTGGATTTCTACTTCTGGAATACAGAGGACTCTGACCTATACTTCTTATGGTGGGGGTTAGGGGTCTAGTTATAGGTTTTATGTGCTGTAGCCTCTGGTTCTGGCTGGTGAGTGCTGAGCCCAAGGCTGGGGGCCAGGACTTTCTGTGTTTCCCCAGAGTTACACTGAAACTCACAGCATGAGGTATGAGGGAGGAGTGGTCGGGCTGATTCAGGATTCTGCATCCACACCCCTGGGCTAGAGCTCATGCAGGCTCAGCCACTGGTGGCTGGAGCCATGCTGGTGTCTGCCAGTGTCCCTGGTTTTGCGAAGTCACACCTGCATTTCTGGTGTTAGCACTTCCTGGCTCCAGAGCCCTGGGGTTCAGGATCTCCTGCTGGTCAGCTGGGATGGGGCTTGTTGGGACACCTCTTATACTTCACCTTAGCCTCAGCATAGCCACATCCACACCCTTCCTCCAAGCCTCCCAAGTCTGCTACTAGTTCCACTATTTCAGGATTTTACACTGGGGCAACATTCTCTGGGTTTTTCAGCATCAAAGTGTGGGATGAGAGTGGCTATGGTTTACTCCACTATCTTGGTTCACTGAAGTTCAGGTAGGTGATTTTTAAACAACTAAACTGTGGCCTGATAGCCTCAGGAATAGCTGCTGCTGCTACAGGCCCTGCACTTATCTATTACCCAGCTCCAAGAGACCCCTGCCCTGCAGTGAGAGGTTTGGGAATCACCCCTGCTATGGGTGAATCAGTTTGCCCAGGCTAGCTCTGGCTCCACTCTGTGCTGGTGCAGCCCACACACTGCCCTCTGCACTCCCCCCTCTTGGCTCAACAAATCCTACCAGTTGATTTTCTGCACTTTTCTGGGCTAGAAATCTGCCACACTCTGTCTCCCAATGCATTCTGCCATCCTACAATCCATTCAGATATACTTTTTAATTTTTTTTTTTTGCTTTTTGGAGGGCAATTGGGGTTAAGTGATTTGCCCAAGATCACACAGCTAGTTTTTGTGTTGTGTCTGAGGCTGGATTTGAACTCAGGTACTCCTGACTCCAGGGCTGGTGCTCTATCCATTGCGCCACCTGACCACCCCATTCAGATTTGCTTTTTAGAGGTAATAGGAGGAATTCATGGGCGAGTTCAGGTGAGTTCCTGCTTTCACCTATCAGCACATGTCTGTATTTGGTGCAGTCTACCTGAACAGATTAGAGAAGGGTAGAATGTTGAAAGTATGTAAGAAAACATTTTTTTTCATGAATCCTTGAGCATTTCTGATAAATTATTTTCAAACAAACATCAAAGATTAGTCAGTCAACAAGCATTTATTAAGTACTTACTATATGCTAGGAATGTGCTGAATGCTGGGAATACAAAGATTTATAAAACATCCCTTAACTGTGTATCTGTGAGCAAGTCATTTTATGTTGTGGGTTTTACTTTCCTCATATATAAAAAACGGAGTTGGAATAGATGCTTCTGAGATGCCTTCTTGCTCTAACATGCTGTGATTTTACTTATGGATGCAGGTCCCCTGAGGATTACAATGGTGTGCATCAGAAAGGACAAATATTACATATTCAGAGAAACCATGGACAAATTGCATGAACTGATCTATGATGAAGTAAGCAGTACCATCATAACAGATTTTAGATGATGACTGTAATAATGTAAAAGAAAATAATTTTAAAGGCTTCAGAACTCTAATAAATTTCATGATCATTCATAACTCCAGAAGGGCAGAGATGAAGTATGTCTCCCTCCTCTTGGCTAGGAGGGATAACTAAAGATGCAAAGTGTAGACATACATTTTCAGACATAGCAAATGTATTTTCCTCAGATATACCTTTTTTTCCTTGCTCTCTTCTTCTCTTCCTCCCATATTCCTCTCTTTCTTACTTCTTTTCTTTCTCCCTCTCTCTATCCCTTCCTAACTTCCTTCCCTGATGATCAGCATGGAAGCTTTGACCTGGTTCATTTCCAACTTGGGTCAATTGGCCACACTTTAAGCAATTTATTCTCCACATTCCCCTTGCTCAATTTTTCTATCTCCTTCTCAACTTCTTTATATTCTAATCTTTTTAAGCTTTAATATTTCATTAACATTCTTTTCTTCATCCTCCTCCTTCTTTTTCTCCTTCTCTCTATCACTATGCATCAACTTCCTTCACTTCCACCCTTACCACTTGTAATTTTTGGTTTTAACCTCAGGAATTTTAAGCTAAAACACAGTTAAGATTCAAACCAGTGGTCTTCTGCCTTTTTTTAAATTTTGAATTTTTGAATTTTGAATTTGAGAAGATTTGCCATGCCTCTCTAGTGTCTCTTATAAAACAAGTTCTTTTTTCAGTTCCATATTTCTTTGCAAACTTCCAGAATCTAACAAACAGTAACAATGCTAACAAATAGTAACAATACCATCAATGATTAGTAGAAGTTAGAGAAAGTAAACCCTTTGAAGATGGACCATTTAAAATTTCTGTATTTATATGCTCAGCATCTAACATGCATAAGATTTTAGACACCCATTGGTTTATTGGTAATAGTATGAGCTTATATGCCAATAGTGCTTTAAAGTTTTCAAAACTGGTGACCAGATTCTCATGCCAGGATTGAAAGTGGCATTTCTACTCCAGAAGGGCATCCTGAGTAATGGCCAACATGAGTTTCAGTTGAAGTGAAGTAATTATGGTCAAGCATCCTTTTAAAAAATCTTTTTAAAAAATTCTCCCTAGAAAATAGTTTGTCCACAGGGAGCAAGAGAAACCAGTAGAAGCTTATTAATCTTGCTGCCCCAAACCATGGTGAAGTGACATTTGCAACAACCTTTGCACTATTTTTCCCCCTCTGATTTGATTCATGATGCAGTATTAACCTGCTTTCCTGTTTTTGTAGCCACTCTTTCTTTCCTCTAATAAAGACTATTGGATAGTGTTGCATCCACATGTGCTTCAAAGGCAATAACGTTTACATGACAGATGAATGGTGCCTGTATCTGAAGTTTGTTGATAAGCATAAGATCTTGCTGTAGAGAAAGCCTAGCATACCTTTAAGTGAGTGTTATTATAACCTCTCCCTACCCCCATACTACTATGTCATCCCCTGTCCTCTTGTCACAAATCCAGTCAGACCAGTGGACTAACACTGGAATAACCATTTAAAATAACTTCCTATAACTTTGAGCCTCTTTCTCTTGTTGGGTTGCCTGCTACAAATTGTAAGATCTAAAATAAATAGTTAATTCTCTTCTATTACAGCATACAGATATGGATTTTGATGCCAACTTAAAACTCTTCTGTGAGTTCTTCTTTTAGTGTCTTTGTTGAATTCCTGGAATCTTCACTGCTTAGTCATTTAACATTTACCTGGAGTATTAGAAATATACCACATGGGGCCTACCTTTTTGCCTCAGGGATTTATGTTGACATTTCTCTTTTCAAGAGATCTTACCTTAAATAAGACCCATTATGCAACCTAGATCTTTTTCTACTCCATTCTCTGTCTGTGTGTCTGTCTCTGTCTCTGTCTCTGTTTCTCTCCCCCCCCGCCCCAGGGCTCTTTGGACATTGTGGAGGTTAAAAAAGGATACATTTGAAAAGGTCTTATAATCCAATCTTCCTTATTTCTTTTTGAGTCAGGGAAGGAAGAAAACAAGTATTTATTAAATGCCTACTGTGTGTCAAACACCAAGCTAAGTGCTTTGTAATTTCTTCTCATTAGATCCCCACAACAACCCTGGGCAGGAGGTGCTATTGTGATCCCATTTTACAGCTGAGGAAACTGAGACAGAGGTTAAGTTACTTGCCCAGAGTCACATAGCTAGTAAGTGCCACATTTGAATTCAGATTCTCTTGATTCTAACCCCAGCACACTATCCATTTTTCCACCAAGTCACCCATGGAACAAATCTAATCTGGATTTCTAGTAATGATCTAAATGAACAACATGGCACTTCAACATGAATCAAAATAGTCACACTGCTTTACTGTCCCTTCAATACCTATCAGATATCCTAGGCATCTAATTTGGAAGCAGATTTTTTTTTTTGTGACTGTTCTTATTGGCTTTTATCTCTACCATAAAATTAATCATTGCAGTATGTATCCATTCCAGTCAAAATGGCCTGTTAGTTCTTGTCCATGCTTACATTCCATCTCAGACCACTGTATCTGTGTAAGTAGTCTGTAATGTACTCGTTCTTCAGTCTGACTCATGAAATCTCTAGCTTCCTTCAAAATATGTCTCAGATGCTGTCTCGTACATGAGGCCTTCCCTGATTCCTCAAGTTACTCACACTCTCTCTCATCAAAGGATTTTGTGGACCCTTTGAATTTATTTACTTGTTTACATATTATATTCCTATAGAGAATGTAAACATGAGGACTAGGGCTGTTTTTGTATCTAGATGCCTTGCATATAGTATATGCTGAATAAATATTTATCTGTTGAATTGAATTGAAAATCAGATTTCAGTAGTCTGAAAATTAGAAAACAAAAATCAGTGCTCTATAGGTTATCGACACAGACTAGAATGATCTAAATATGGTCCACATTGATCGAAATCACCAGGTGATTGCTCTTTTGAGTTCAGATTTCCTCAAAGAAACCATGGGAGTAACAATGAGTACAAAAGAGAAGAGTGAATACTTCACATCTGCACAAGTGCATGCTGGTATGAACAGGAAGGGGGCATTGGATGGATGTGAACTCTGGAAGATAAAATGGACTCCAAAGATTAAATCTCCAAACCAAATATAGAAAAAAATGCCATTAAAAAATCTAGAGCAGAGAAAGGGAGAAAAATAGCGTGCATGTCAATCACCTATCAATACAATTTTTAAACATGAATTTCTTTGCCTTTGTGATATTACAGTGGTTTCCCATGAAGAATTAGAAAAGGAGACTTTTCCCAAAACATTTTATTTGACTTGTAGTGCAATGTCAATTGTATGCATAGTACCTGAAATGTGTAACAGTTCAAAACTGCATAGTAGAATTTTGTGGTCATTAAAATAAATGGTAAATTTCCCATCTCTGTTCTTCTCTAGCTTCCAAATGTGTTATTATTCACTTGGGCTATTGTTTATTGAATGCAGTCATAGAGTGGAAAGTAAACAAACCTAGAAGGTGCAGGTGTGTGATGTGTTGAAATCTGATCTAGCCCATAGTCTCTTAAGTAAAATAAACAGGAGTCATTGATTTAAATGAACTTAAATGTTGTCTGTAACCCTAAGGTCATCCCCACCCCTCTTTTATCTCCTGAATATATATATTTTGGTGACATTTTAAAACCTGCAATTTTAAGGGTCTGCTTTGGAGATTCACTGCTGCTACACCATTAAACACAAAAACGAAAAAAAGGAATAAGTAACCAAGAACAATGAATCCTTTAAAAAATCAAACATTTTTGAGTGCTGGTAGGTTTAATAGGATAATTACCCATGGGTTAAGGTTGGCCTAAAAGCAATAAAAAGATATCTTAGACAAATAATTACAAAAATAAATAGGAAAGAAAGACCAACACAATCCATACTGTATTAGCCTAGTCATTGCCCTCAAGGAGATTATATTCTATCTGGGGATAAATATGTACATTTAAGTAAATACTAAATACATGAAACAAAAACAGCCATTTAGATTATTGTGGCACTAGAATTTTGTTAGAACAGGAAGAGTCTTAAGTAGAAGGTTGCATTTGAGCTGAGATTTGAAAGAAGTTTGGGATTCTAAAAGGAGAGAATGAGAACACTGTGAATTCCAGACATGAGAGGCAGCCTGTACAAAGGCCCAGAAATGGCAGATGGAATGTCCTTTGTGAGGAACAACAGGCAGGGAGATTGAATGGAATGTAGAGGGTGAGTTTTTTCAAATCAGTATGGAAAGGTAGGCTGGAAGCAGATTGTGAATGCTAAATGCCACATTGGAGAGTGCATTTTATTCTATTAAATAATAAGAAACCACTGGAGTTTTTTGGAGCTGGAGAGTGAAATGGGGCTTAAGGAATATCAATTTGACAGCTATTCACAGAATGGATAGTAGAGGAGAGATACTGAAGATGGGAAGATTAGTTAGAAGACTAATGTAATAATCCAACTGAGAAGGGAGGAGAAATTGGGCTAGGTTTGCTGTTCAGTGAGTGGAGAGAAGGAGATAGACATAAGAAATGTTGTGAAACTAATAATAATGGGATGACAATTGATTGGCTATGGAGGATGAAGAAGAATGAGGGAATGGAGATAAATACAATATTGGGAACCTGAGTGTCTGGAAGAATGGTGATGCACTCAAATAGAAATAGGAAAGTTAGAAAGAAGAAGAAAAGATAATGAGTTTTGCTTTGGACATATTGAGTTTGAAATGTCCAAAAGGCAGCTGCTGATGCAGGCCTGGGAAAAGGAGAAAGACTAGAGCTAGATGTATAGATATGGGTGTCATTAGAAAAAGATGATAACTAATCCCACATGATATTCCACCCAATGATGCAGATCACAACTCATCCATACCTGTCCAATCAGTATCCTTACCACAGAAGGTTTATTCAAAATGTCAAGATCAAGCTATCTTAACCTTATTGAGATAATAGTGAAGCATGTGGTCACTCCATTAGTTATCTCTTACGAGATCAGCCTATTAATATATATACATATATGTCTTTGTAGCACTTCTCCCATGCAAAAAGGAAAAATGTCTGTCTACTGCCCATTAAATAAAATGCAAACTGACTCCTTAGCCTGGAATTTCAAGTCCTATTATCAACTGGCTCCATATTATTAATTTTCAATACAGTTGGTGGTAGATTTTAGGAGTACTATAACCATAAAGGATCTGAAATTCAGGAATACATTTGGCAGTCTCAGGATAGTTTTATATATAAGGTGGAGAATGTGGACTGAAACATAAATTCAGAGCAATTAACAATGGATCAGTGTCAACCTCAAGAAGGAAGGAGGCCTTCAATGGCATTTTACAGGACTTTAGCTCTGAATTGTATATTTTTATCTTTAATATAATCTAATGTATATATATATATATATAATAAATAAATAATAAAAAATAAATAATCTTTAATATATCTAATACATTGGATGACATATTTTTTAGTCTATTAGCTCTGTGCAACTCTTTGTGACCCCATTTGGGGTTTTCTTGGCAAGGATAATGGAGTGGTTTGCCATTTTCCTCTCTAACTTATTTTACAAACAAGGAAACTGAGGCAAAGAGGGTTATATGGCTTGGTTATGTGATTATGCAGCTTAAGTAAGTATGACATAATCAAATTAAAAAAGAGAATTTGACAGGGCTAGAAAAGTGGGCCCAAATGAGCAAGATGACATTTAATAGGAATGAATATGAAGTTCAATACTTAAATTATTAAAAATCAACAGAAATACTATAGATTAAGAGAGGCCTAGTTTAACAGAAGCTTATATCAAAGAATCGAAATTTTAGTTGACTGAAAAATCAATATGAGATATCCTACTAATTGTAATTTTAGCATGGAGAACAAGGGAGGTAATAGTCTCATTCTTCTTGATTAAGGTCAGAACTGGAGAATTGTGCTTGGGATCTTGAGAAGCAGCACTGGATAATGGATAGAGATATGGCCTCAAAGCTAGGATAACTTGGATTCAATTCCTCTTCTAACATATATAGGCTACGTGAATGAGCAAGTCATTCTATGTTCTCATGGAGTGAGACTAAAATCTCTTAACTAAGACTAAAAGTCTGCTGATTTGAATTGATAGTAAGAGTTCCCTCTCCTGAGAATCTCCTATATCAGTGGTTGGGAAACTATAGCCTCAAGGACACATGTGGCCTTCTAGGTCCTCAAGTGTGGCTCTTTGACTGAATACAAACTTCACAGAACAAATCTCCTAAATAAAAGGATTTCTTCTGTAAAACTTGTTTTCATTCAAAAGGTCAAACCCAAGTACCTAGAAGGTTAGATGTGAACTTGAGGTTGCAGCTTCCTCACCCCTGTTCTATACCTTTGAAATTGCAGGTCCACTTCCTATTCATATCAGTCAGTTATAAAATTTAGAGCTAATGCAATTCACTAATTTTACAAATAAGGAAATTGAGGTTCAGTGAAGTTAAGTAAGTTGAATAAGGTCACAAAGATAATTCTGAATACCAACGTTTAAAATGAAAAATCATAAGTTGGAGTGCATCTAGAGGAAATGACTGATATATAATGACAGATATGGAAACAATGTTACTAAAAATCTTTGAAGTAACTCAGGATAATTGGCCTTGAAAAAATAATATTTAGGGGAATTAACAATAATTGTCTTGAAATATTTGGAGAACTGGTGACAGAATTAGAATTAAACTCTATACTTTCATAGAACAAGACTTGAATTGACTGATTGAAGTTATAGGGAGGTATATTGTGTGAGGAATTTTCTATTAAAGTTGTGAAAAATAGAATGACCTGCTTGTTGAGTCTGTGAGTTCCTTGTCATTGGATATCTTCAAGTAAAGGCTGAATAACCACTTAGCCTCTTGTTAGCTATGGACAAGTAAATGAGATTCTTTATGTTTCAGCTCCATCATATGTAAAATGAGGATAATAATAGCCTGAACATAGCAAGATTGTTGTGAGGATCAAACAAAATAAAACATGTAAACCTATGAAAATATTGTTACTGAATTAGATTAAATTGTAAACTTCTCGAGGCCAGTGACTATTTACCTTTCTTTGTGTTCCAGTGCCCAACATCATTCCTGGCACACAGTAGGTGCTTAGTAAATGCTTGCTGATTTGATTTTAGAAGAAATCCCTATAAGGGGAAGGTTTTTGGATTCTATCAAGTCTGAAGTCCCAAGATTCTATCATTCCATAGAAGATCCTTTTTTCTAGTACAGTTTATATATTCAATATTTAGGCCATCCTCCTTATTACCAATATTCTGTGTTTATTTGACCTCTGTACTTTGGCCTTATGCTAATACCACTCTCTGTAATGTTTCTGCCTCCCCTTTCCCTCAACCCAACGCCTACACTTCCATCAATTCCTCACCAAAGTTTTACTGTTTTACTTCTGTCATGATATGTTTTCTGATGATTCTAGTCATGACTATTCTTCTTAAAATGCCACATATTCTAGTACTTGTCTATATCTACTATTTTGCTTTTAACCTGTTAAAATATTCCCAATTAAGCGGTAAGCCATTGGAAATCAAAGATTGGGCCTATTCCTTTGTAAACTGCATAGTACCCAGAAAAGTACTATTCAGATAACGGACAACAAATACTTTAACCACACAAAGGATGTAATTCATTATGAATGGCTTAGGTGAAACAGCATTGAAACTTGCTCATGTGGCAGAAACTATTAGCCAACATCTCAATGAGTCTTGTCAGCAAGACATGACAAAAACATCCAGTCTATTTGTTATTCTATTTCCAATGCAAATGGAAAATCTTCATCAAAAAGTAAAATAAGATAAGTCATTAAGTGAGTATTATGCACTTATTCTTTGCCAGTCCCTGTACCTACAAAAGCAAAAATAACATAATTTCTGCTCTGTAGGAGTTCACAATCTCATCAGGGGAGACAACTTATATACTTGTAGGTATATACAAAATACTTTGGGGGAGGACACTATCAGCTCAGGGAAAGGGGTCTAGAAAGGTTCCATGTGTCTTCTTCAATTTCCTTAACCCCATCTTATCAGTAACCTTCAGGTAGCTGAGACTATCTTGAGCTTTTGTCTAACCATAGGTGGGATTTTGTTTACTCTTTCCTGGAGTCAGGCCTTAACACCACTTCTGGATGTTTTCAAACCATGAGGAAGGTTGCATACCCCTAAACACTTCTGTTTTGCTTTTATGTATTATCTGCCCCCATCAAAATTTAAGCTGCTTGAGGACAGACACTCTTGGTGTTTTTACACTTGTATTTTTAGTGCTTAGTACAATGACTGGAATATAATAAACATTTAGCAAATGCTTTATCAGTTAGTCATTCTTTTAGAAGATGTGGCTTGAACTGAACTTTGAAGGAAAGTAGGGATTCTAAGAAGTGGAGGGTGGAAGGTAATAAATTTCATTTGTGTGTGTCTGTGTGAAAACCAGTACAAGGATGCAGAAATGCAAGATAGAGTGCCATGAATGAGAAACAGTAAGGAGGTCAGTTTGCCTATACTTTAGTATATATGAAGGGGAATAATGTGCAAGAAAACTAGAAAAGTACATTGAGTCCAGACCAGTCTTTAAACTTCTCTCTCTGCTTCCTCTTTCTGATAAAGATTCCAACCTCTTTTGGTCACCTTTTTTTTTTTTTTTTTGCTTTTTGGAGGACAATTAGGGTTAAGTGACTTGCCCAGGGTCACACGGCTAGTTTTTGTGTTAAGTGTCTGAGGTTGGATACAAACCCAGGTCCTCCTGACTGCAGGGCCGGAGCTCTATTAACTGTGCCACCTAGCTGCCACACTTTTGGTCACTTTCAATAGTTCTCCACCATGCTGATCTTTGCCTTGATGCTGTATTTACAAATGATTAATCTGTACTCTAAGTTTCTCCAGACTCTGCCATCATCACGATTCTTTGCCAAGGTTTATTGTCTCCTTTGGTTCCCTATGGAGCTTGGGCAACATTTTTGAAACTATAAACCAAACAGTATCTGCCAGAGCTCCTTCTTTACCTTCCTCAAATGACTGGGAGAACTACTGCAACTCTCCCTCATTACTTTGTTCCAAGTCTTTCTATCTTTGTTTTTTATTATTTGAGTTGCATCATTGACTACAAAAAGCAATGGAAAATTGAGTCATTGATTCCAGTGCTTTAGGCCACAAAACTGTACATAATAAAACTCATTACCCACCTATCGATCTCCTCTTTCAATTCCATTGATTTCACTTCCTCAAAGAACTCACCCACATTAGTAACTTTAAACTATTGACTGTAGACCCAGGATGCCCAAATCTCCTGACATGGCTCATATAATCCATTATTGTATTTCTAGTTGTCTACAGACTCTTCATTTGAATGTTCTAAGACCATGTCAATCTCAGCATGTCAAAGGCTCATCATTTTTTGCCTTCCACCCAACCCTTGCTCCAAGCCCTGCTACATTTCAGCCAACTCTTCCTTCCTCCCATTTTCTCAGATAAAGGACTATGGCTGTGCATGATTATCATAGGCTATGAACAGCCATACACGATTGCCGACTATAATCTATGTTGTTGAGGATTATTCAAAAATGTTCTTGGTCATCATTGGAAGATGTCAGTAGGTTGTTCTCGCATCAGAAAGTCTTGCTCATTCCTCCACAAAACTTCTTAGATTTCACCCTTCTCATCCATTTCCATGGCCACCATCTGAAATCTGTATACCTATCATCTTATACCTAGACTATGGCTATTAAGCCTCCTTGGTAGTCTTTCTACCTAATATCTATCTATTGCAGTCCATTTGCTACAGGACTAACAATCTGCCAGCCAATGAAGTATGCATTTCATATATGTATTTGATTAGAATGAATGTGACAGCCATCATGTCTAATAAATAGTAATAATTTAAATGAAATATATACATATACATATATATATCCATATCCACACACATATATATCTATGTGTGTATATTTATATGTATGTATGAATACATATACTGGAATGTGCTAAACACTGTGTTAAATGCTAAGGAGACATGCTCCATTTCTTTTTCATCTTTCTCCTCTTGGTCCGTCATCTTAATTTCCATCTCCATCTCCATTTCCATTGCCTACACCTTATCCTTCTTAATGATACCACAGGATACCTGCTCTCACCAACAAGATGTTGAATTTAGACATATTGGACAGGTGACATGCAAAGCCAGGATTTTGCCAATATCCTACTTTTTACTAACTAAGAACTTTAATTGAACTGATCTGACAAATAATACTAATTTAGGTAAATCAGAAGGCAGTGTAAAAAGTCCCAGATCTAGAATTGGATGACCTGGTTTTAAGTCTGATTCTTCTCTTTGCTCTTGGTGGGACTCTGGGCATGTGGCTTTGTCTTTCAAGACTAGACTTCAATTTCCTGATTTGTGATATAGGAGGGAGTTGGATCACATGATTTCTAAGGTCTTCTCTAACTCTAAATTCCATTATACTGGAATATACTAATGGAAACAAAAATGACTTTCTGGTCCTTTTCATATTTAGTATCTAGAACGATAATGAAGATGTTGATAATAAATACAGCAACAGAAGATGGAGCACAGCACTGTAGAAAGCTGACCTTAGGGTCAGGGAGATGTGGGTTCAAGTCCTGTCTCTGAGCCATACTGGTTATGTAATCTTATTCAAGTTACTTAACTTCTCAGTTCCCTGGGTAATTCTCTAAGACTTTCGGTTGCAGAAGATGCACATGGAGCTTTCTATAAATATGAGATTCCAGACTCAGTACAAAATACAAAGAGAAAGAGAGAGAAAGAAAGGAAGGAAGAAAAGGATGGGGAAAAGGAGGGAAGGAATGAAGGAAGAAAAAAGTAAGGAAAAAGAGAGAATGGAAAAAAGAATCAAATGAACAAACAAAAAGAAAATAGCTCCCATTCAAACAGTGCTTCATGTTTCACAAAATAGTTTCCTCACGAGAACATTGTGAGGTAGATGGCGTGCATACCATTCCCACTCTACACTGAACCATTGAATGGCATGGATGGACTGATATTAAATGGGAAGGCCGGAAAGTTGTTGCAAGTACCAAGCTCACTATGATGATAATGACACATTACCCCATGGCAAGAAGTCTTGGAGAAGGGCCAAGCTCTCTATGGTTCTCATAGAGTGAATGAGCTTTTATCTCCAAGTTTCAATTCTGGAATTTTCTACCAACTGACCCCCTAGGGAATGCTGATTAATGTGAATTTTCCCAGTCAAAATTAACTCTTAAGCCTCCTTCTCTGACAAGTTCCATCTCTTTCTTTACTTATTATGTTGTAGTGAGCCCTAATCAAGTGACCTTGGCATAAAAGTTTTGGTCCTAATAGGAATGGTCAAAACATGTTTGTTTACTTTATACAATCTTCTATGAATAGGCAAGGGAGTGTGTATAACACAGCACAGCATCCATGTGACATCCAGCTCACATTTCCAATAGAGAAATGTCCAAACCTTAGATGAAAACTCAAGAGCTTGACACTCAGGATCTCTTAGAGCACAAGATGGAGAACTGGGGATCTGGAATGCCTGAAAGCCAGTACTTTACCATTTGGTACTTCTCTCTATCAGGACCCTCCCACTGCTGCTTGTTCATTGTAGAACAGTGGGAGTGGAGTGACAAGACATAGTCAAGAGACCCTGCTTTCCATTATTTCCTTGTACCCCTTTCTGACTTTGAGACCATCAGTGCAGGGCATCTCTGTTTGACTGTCCAATCATGTCACTTTTACTTGCTGACCTTCTCATCTCTTAACTTGAATCTTCAGTTCAAGTTTCTAGTGGCTAAGGGTGGTCTGTGGTATTGCTGCTATTAGTCAAACTCTCCTTAGCTTTCTGACTTTGTGGACAGAGTTGATCATGAGGCACAAAAGTACAGTATTTTTTTTCTTTTTTAATTCTAAAAAATTATTGTATTTTTAATTTATGAAATAAAATAAGCATTTTCATGACATAGTATAATAAAAAAAAGATGAACTACAGTGGGAAAAACCTTGGCGTTGAGGTCAGAGGACCTGGGTTCAAATCCCACTGTTGATCCTGGGTGGATTCACTTAAGTCACTTAAACCTTTGTGTGCCTCAGTTTTGTACAAGCGCTATTCCTTTTAAATATATAATAAAGTTATCATGTCAGGTTCTTTTCTTCCTTTTTTCCTCCCCTCCCTGCCGTAGAGATGGCTACCATTAGACATAAATATTTGTGTGTGTGTGTTTGTGTGTGTGTGTGCATTCTATACATCTATTTATCAGTTCTAAAGTTTTCAAACAAGAAGAGATGTTTAGCTCCCTGTTACATCCAAATGAAGAAACTGGGAACTCAGAATACTGAAGTAGCTTGTTCTCAGTCATGTAACTAGGAAGGGCTCAAATTTAAGAAATTATTCTGGTCAGTGGCTTTGGATGCTGGTTTTGGAAACTAACTGTTCATGGAACTAGAAAAAAACTATTGCTTATCCTGAAGTATCCTAGGTGAATTTCTGCATGCTTACAATATCAAGTAAGAAGTAAGTCGTAATTCAAAAGTCTTAGTCACTATTTATATCACCATAGAATTCTTTGATTCCCTTTGGTGCCTTGGTGAGTGTTCTTTAATTAGCTCCATAGAAAGAAAAAGACTAAAAAGAATCTCAGACCATTTCTTTTTGTAAGAACATTAGGAATTGTCTTCTTCCATCCCTAAATTAATGTGATATGGAGAAAGACACTGAGTCTTTTCCCTCTATCCCACTTCAAAGCTGAGGACCATTTGAATGGTAGAACCAAAAACAACCATAACTGACCATGCAGCAAATTTAATTGATGGGGACAGGTTACAGTGGTAGGGGGGAGGATAACTGTGACTGAAAATGCAATTGCTCCAGGAAGTGGGACCCTCCCACATTTGAGGATTGGAGGAGGGAGATGCTAAAAGAGGGGCATTATGGTAACAAGAGGCAGACTTCAGGGTAGCTACAACATTCACTTTCAAAGGACTACGGACGGAATAAGGTTTGGGCAAAGCAGTCACCAAGAAGTAGCACAACACTTCTGGAAGAGGAGAACATATTACTCCCCATGTAAACATCCTGAGGCAAAGGGATCTATACCCTTCTCTAGTTATAACTCTATTGAATGGAATGCAAACTTCCTTCCAATTCACAAACATCAGCAGAGAGCTAATCATAATTTAACCATCCCTACCCAAAGCCAAACTCATAAGATTACAGATTTGGAGGTCAAAGGGGCCTCAGAGGTCATCTATCTATTCCAGTTCTCACATTTTCCAGATGAAGAAACTGAGGCACACAAAGGTTTAAGTGACTTATGTGAATCCACCCAGGATCAACAGTGGGATTTGAACCCAGGTCCTCTGAACTCAACGCCAAGGTTTTTCCCACTGGACTTTGCTATTTCCTCCCAAAAGACTGAATATTTTAGGATAAACCCCTTTTTTTTTAAACCAACTCGACCACATTCTGAATCAATACCTGAATTGAGATCAGCATGTGTAAAGGAACTATCTGTAAAATCATTATAATGTTGTCATCATTCTATTCCTCACCCTGCCCCCACACTAATTTCTGACTTATATTTTAGGACTTTAGCCAGCAAAATGTGTGTTAGTTGACCAGGGCAGAGGTATATCCAGCCAGAACCTGGGAACTTTCATGAATTTCCATCTGTTTACCTCTTTAAGTTCTATCTTGCCACATCACCCCAGTTTGTCTCTCCCCTTCCAGCATATTCCTGCTCTCCTTCCCCCTAATCCCTTCATCATTATTATATTGCAGTGACCATTTCTCATTTCATTGTCTCATGTTTTTCTAATTTTACTGTTTGCAATCTGGGTGATTTTATTCAAATCATTAGGGTCAGTTCAGTTTTAAAGTCAAGATTGTAAATAAAATAGTTCCAGGAGAAAGTAGACTGAATTTTATTGATTTCATTGAAAGTGGAATAGTGTTACTAGTAAAGCAACTCAATAAAAGGATTTATTAAGGGCTAGCTGCATGCCAGAAGTTCTGGGGAATACACAACTTAAATCTAAAGATGCCCCCATCTTAAAAATCTTTACATAGGATTATTGGGTAGACAAAACTTACACAAATGGAAATGTTACAAAAAATATATGCCCAACTATTGAATGAGATGGTACAGACACCAAATGATAAAGAATGCAAGAGGAGAGAGAATTCAAGGTGCCTGGGGTCATTGGGGAAGGCTTCATGAAACAGGTGGGACTTGACTTCAGCCTTGAAGGATTTAGTATTTTAAAACTGGTGTATCTTTTATCCAAATCTAAATAAACAGGCACTGATATGATGGATTCATTGTATGAGTAACAGGATGTCATAAGCTAGAGTCATACTTTATATAGTACTATACTCTCATATACCACAAACTCTGGGAAAGAAAGCAATACTGCCTAGTGGAGAGCAAAGAAATATGAACAGTAAATACAAGCCACGAATTTTTGTGGGTGGATGATTGCCGTTAATGAAGCAAATATTCCCCTGATCATCACTATTATTATTGGATGCAATGCCTGGTTTCCATTATTTATTATTCACCATTGCCATTGTCGATGTATGAAGGAAAATGTGCCGACTAGGAATTTTTCTTTAATGGATTCACTATGTTGTAATGAATGCAGTCTTTGAAGCACTGAAAATGTGTTTGGTTTTAGATAGAAAATTATTCTTAAAGCCTTTAAATTGGAAAAGTTGCTCAGGTATTTCGGTATCATATAGGAATTAAATTCTAGTAATACTTTAGCATATCAACAAATGTATAATGCAAAGAAATTAAACTGATTACTCCTGAGTAATTTATGTCATATAAAATATAGGAATTGGAAGAGATCCATCAGAGTCATCTGGGGAAGAAGGGAATAAGCATTGATTAAATGACTACTACATGTCAGGTACAGTGCTATGTGCTTTACTAAGTTATTTGATTTAATCCTCACAATAATCCTGAGAGGTAGGTATTCTTACTACCTCCATTTCACAAGTGAGGAAACTGAGACAAACTGAGGTTAATTGACTTGCCCAGGTTCAAATAGCTAGTGTCTGTAGTTGTATTTGAACTCAGGTCTTCTTGACTCCAGGCAGCTAGGTGGCACTGTAGTGCATGGGGCACTGGGGCTGGAGTCAGGAAGACATTTACCTGAGTTCAAATCTAGCCTCAGACACTTACTAACTGTGTGACCCTAGGCAAATCTCTAAACCCTGTTTGTCTCATTTCCTCATCTGTAAAATGAGCCAGAGAAGGAAATGGCAAAAATCACTCCAGTATCTTTGCCAAGAAAACTTCAAATGGGATCGCAAAGAGTAGAATACAACTGAAAATGACTGAACAACAGCAACTTTACACATAAGGGAACTGAAATCCAGAGAAAGTCAAGCGACATTCCTTGTGGTCAAGATTCTGTGGAGCCAGAAATCACAACTGGAGAAGAGATGTTCTATAGTAGCAGTGGGGCAAAATGTTGAATTTGGAATCAGAGGGTCTTGATTTAAATCCTGACTCTGTTGTTAGTTGTGTGACCTTGGGGCAAGTCATTGAATCTCTCTGGATCTCTATTTCCTCATCTGTAAAATGAGACAGTTGGACTAGATGACCTCACTTTTATGATCTTAAGGAAATTCAGGATAACAACGACAATAATAAAAGTTTCTTATGGATTCTGATATGATTTTTAAATGGATTTTTAAAAATTAGAACAAACAATAGCCAATATTTATATGTAAAAGTGGTAACACATATAATAGAGGTGAGCAATATTGCTTAGTCTACAGAATGTGTATTATTTAGTTATTACACTGAGTCATATTGCATATTTTATTAGTCCTAAAAAAGATAAAAATGATAACTTCCTGGTGTGTATGTGGGTTATGGGACTCCTTACAACAAAATGAAGCCCATTAGCTGGGAACCAGTGGCATAGACTTCATTTCCTAATACTCAATGACTTTCTTAGAGATTGGGGATATTAATTTTAAGCATTATATAATTTCCCAAATTCTATGGGCTTTTTTGGTTATGTAGAGAGTTAATTTGGATGAATGATAATTCTGGCTTGTATACCTGGTACAAAATTGTCTCTACTACCTAAAGCATAATTAGATTTTTATCTAGATTAGATAAATATTATTATTAGATAATTAGATCTAGATTCCTCATGGGCTAAAATCTTTGGAAATCTTATTTACTTCTTTAGGTCGTTAGCTTGGTATGTTGATTGCACTGAACAAAATCCATGCATATCTACATCCCTGCCACCATAGCCTCTGACCAAAACAAACAAACAGGACTATCTGCTTCTTCCCTTATACAAGTACTGAAGGCAGCATCTTGTAATGGAAAGTACACTGAACTTGGATTTGAGTTTTAATCCAGCTGTTGCCCTTGGAAAGTGACTTTACTCTTGTTCTCAGTTTTCTCATCTGCAAAATGGTAAAAGTATTGGAATAAATGATTTTAGTAGTTTCTTTCTGCCTTAATGTTCAATGTCAGACCATAGATTAAGAACTTGAAGAGGTCTTGAAGTAGATCTAATCCGACTCGTCTGCTTTATAGGTAAAGAAACTGAGGCCCAGAAAGGTCAAGTGACCGGTACCTATGCATATCATGACTCTTTACTGTTCTTTCTTTTCTCTCTAATTGCATGTTTAGCAATTGTATTCTCTGCTCTACCATCAAGTAAACAAGTCAAAAATGTTTTGCTTATCAATCAGTACTCTAGCTAGGATTCTACAAATACATCCAGGCACTGTGAGGGGGCCTTGGGCATACAAAGACAATAATAAAATAGTCTCTACCCATCAAGGAGTTTACATTCTTATCAGGGAGACCACACATATATAAATAGATATATTCAAAATGTATACAAAGGAGAGGGTACAAGCAAGTGGGAGGGGACTAAGAAAAGGTTTCAAGCAGAAGAGGAACTTTGAGAAGAATTCTGAAGGAAAGAAGGGATTCTAAGAGACAAATATGAGGATGGACTGCATTTTGGGTATGGGGGGCAACCACTTAAAAGGCATGGAGATAGAGAGATTGGAGATGCATGTTAAGTACAGTTGAATTGTAGAACACAGGAACAAGAGTAATGTTGGAATAAGATTAAATTAAGGCAGAAAGGGTTTTAAAAATAAAGGGAGTTTTTGTTTTATTCTAGGCTATTAGGTTTATATTTTATTTTAGAGTTACTGAGGAACCATTGGAATGTAATGAGTAGGAGAGTAACATGGTCAGACTTCTATTTTAGTAAAAGCATTTTAGCATATTGCGGAGGGTAGACTAGAGAAGGGATAGACTTAAGGTAGGGAAAATAAGTAGGAAGTTATCAGAATAGTCTAAGCAAGAGATGATGAGGGCCTGAAATAGGGTGGTAGCTTTACGAATAGTGAGAAGGGGACAGATTTGAAAACTATTGTGGAGGTAGAAATGAGATTTTCTAATTATTTGGATATTGGGGGAAGGAGAAAGAGGGATCAAGGATAACTCTAAGGCTGTGGACTTGGGTGCCCTGGAAGGATGGTGGTGCCCTTTACAGAAACACGGAAGTTTGGAAGAGAGATGAATTTGGTGGGAAAAATAATGAATTCAGTCTTGTATATATTGAATTTGACATACTTGTGGTTTATCCAGTTTGAAACGCCCAGTATGTAGTAACCAATGTGCAGCTGAAGCTCAGTAAGGAACTAGGGCTGGACAAATAGATCTAGAGGGCAGCTAGGTGGTCCAGTGGATAGGTTGTTGGGTCTGGAATCAGCAGGACTTACCTTCCTGAGTTCAAACCTAGCCTCAGATACTTAATAGCTGTGTAACCCTGGGCAAGTCATTTAACCCTGTTTGACTTAGTTTCCTTATCTGTAAAATGAGTTGGAGAAAGAAATGGCAAATTATATTACTATTTTTGCCAAGAAAACCTCCAAATGGGGTCATGAAGATTGGACATGACTGAAAAATGACCTAACAAAAAATATAGATTTGGAAATTATTAGCATAAAGATCATAAATTCATGGGAGCTGAAGAGGGAGTTGAGCGATAGCTTATGTAGAGACAATTGAAGTATCTGAAGTACACACTATGGAGATTATTGGAGAGACAAAAGATATCCTCCTTTAATGAGTTTCATCACCATGAGCTCATTAAATTAGTTATGGACAGTCATTTAATCGAGTGCAAAATTGTATGTCAGATAATAAGTTCTATGGAGAGTTCCAAGAAGTGAGGGAAGCATCAACAGGGGTTATAAAACATGAACTATGTTCCAAGTACTATGCTGTCCTGAGGATGCAAGGAAAGGCAAAAAAAATTATTTATTCTCAAGGAACTCATGTTCTAATGGGAGATTTAGTTGTAATTGTTTGGTCATTTTGGTCACGTCCAGCTCTTCATGACCCCATTTGGGATTTTCTTGTCAGACATACTGGAATAGTTTGCCATTTCCTTCTCCAGCTCATTTTAGAGATGAGGAACTGAGGCAAACAGGGTTAAGTGATTTACCTAGGGTGACAAAATTAGTAAGTGTCTGAGGTCGGATTTGAACTCAGGAAGATGAGTCTGGCTGACTCCAGGCCTAGCAGTCTTTCCACTGTGCCACCTAGCTGCCCCTGCTGGGGGATATAATATGCAGATAACCATGTATACAGTGCAAGTGGAAGTTAATTCAGAAAGAAGACACTAGAAATAAAAGGTTAGGATGGAAAGAGGGGATTGGTCTTCTGCAGGAGATGGGATTTGAGCTAAGAAAGAAGCCAAGAAAGCCAGGAGGCAGAGGTGAGGAGGGAGAGCATTCCAGGCAGGGAAAAAAGCCAGTGAAAAGGCTAGTTAGAGCTTAGAGTACATGTAAGTGTAAGAAGATTAGAAAGATAGGAAGGAGTCAGGTTGCCCAGGGCTTTTAATGCTAAATAGAAGATTTTATATTTGATCTTGGAAGTCAGATCTCCACTTGAGAAAAATCAGTTTGGCATTTCAATGGGAGATGAACCAGACAAGGCAGAGATTTTATACAGGGGACTCAATTAGAAGCCTTTTGCAATAATGCAGGTGAGAGGTGGCCTGTGTTGGCCATGTGTTGGAGATAAGGGAACATATATAAGAGATGTTGTGAAGGTAGAAACTCCCTGACTGAGCAACAGGTTATATAAGTGAGTGTGAACAAAGAGTCAAGGAAGATGCCTGAACTTGTGGGGTTGTGAATCTGGGTGATTCAGAAAATGGTGAGGCCTTGGAGTATTCTATCCTTTATAAAAATAAAAGACTTGTTTACAAAACACTTTCCTCAAAACTGTGAGGTAAATTCTGCAAAAATCATTATCTCCATTTTAAACATGAGGAGATTGAGAGGCAAATTTAGAAAAGTAAAATGACTAGCCCAAGGTCTCAGAGCTAATAAGAATCAAAGCTTGACCTTGAATCTAAGACTCAGAATCTGAGGCATTCTCTATTGTTTCCTTAGGTTTCATGATATACATGACCAACGTATGTAATTTAATCCAGCTAAGTGGATCAGTGGCCTGGAGTCAGGAAGGACTGAGTTCAAATCTGGCCTCAGACATTTATTAGTTATGTGACCCTGGACAAGTTGCTTAACCTCTGTTTGCCTCAGTCTCCTCATCTATAAAATAAGCTAGAGAAGGAAAAAGCAAACCACTCCAATACTTTGCTAAGAAAACCCCAGATGGGGACACAAAGAATCAAACAGGACTGAAACAAGTGAACAAAAACAAAATGTGTTTACTCATGATAGAGTATTATCAGAAGTATTCTTAGATTTTCTGTTCCTTTTTTTCTGCTACCTGTTAAGATTGATAGAAGTTGGTAGATTTAGGACATTCATTTACCACTGAATTAAATAACATCCATCAAAGTTGAGAAATCATTCTAGCACTTAAATCTAGAGAATCACAGACACAAAAAAGAATTTCCTTCCTTATATTTTCTCATTTGAAATGAAATTTATTGCTGAACTGGAAAGGGGACAGTAGAGGGCAATATTACATTCAATATAAAATATTAGCCTTCCTTACCAAAATATTGTTAGATTATTTGAAGGTCATTTCTAGTTATACTTCATTTTAGCCATAACTTTTGTATTTGCCTTTAGTATTCTTTTCTTCTAAGAAACCCACTGAGAATAAAATAATTTTTTCTGACAAGGCTTTTTTTGGGTCAAAGTAATAGATAACCCAAATGGTTCAGGCCTGGGAAGGTATAGGTTATTATGAAAGAGTATATATATTTATTATTATTATTAATATTATATATTATGAAAGAGTATATATTATGAAAGAGTAAATAGATGCAAACTTCAAAGCTTGGAGAAAAATTATTAACTGGGAATCTTAAAGAGAATATAAATTCTTTTTTGAATAACAAGAAAGTAAGTAACAATCCAATGATACAGCATTTAATTAAAAAATATAGGACAGGTGATAGAAGAAAGGTAAGAGAATGGGGTAAAATATGTAAGTCAGCAAACAGAAGAGAATTCTAGTTCAAAAGAAGTACTCCAAATTTTTTATAACATTAATGGCCTCTGCCCATTGAAGTGCTTCTGGAAAACAATACCTTGGAGCCTCAAATGCATTAACTTTGGAATAGAGATGTTCTGCTTTGTTTTGTCAATGGTACAATAGAAACTCTGGGATAATGAGCTCCACTTGTCCAGTTTTTGTTCATATTATGTCTAGCTCACAAATTGAAGGCTTGAGTTTCCAGAGGGCAAGAAACAGGTATTTCTGGGGAAAATGACCACCCAGGAGTCAAGAAACAAAAGCTTCATGGATATTCCAAGTTGGCACATTATCTCCTTGACCTTTATTATTGAAAGAGGATCCTGGAGAAGACTACTTCCATTATCTGATGAGATATATCAGGTAAGTCTTGGATAGGTTGAGGTTTCAAGACAGCAGAATTTTAATCTACATTCATTATTAGATTAAGCAAACTATAAAAGTCCTATGGCAGTATTTTTTTTAAAGAAGTTGCCATGCTCATGGAAGACTAACCATTCTACCCACCACCAATAACAACCCCCACCTTGTACTGCCACCAACATGGTCATCTAGATTCATACAATTTAAATTGACATGCAACTTAGAGACCATTTTGTCCAGCACCTTTATTTGTAAGTTGAGGAAACTGAGGACCAGAAAATAAAAATGATTTTTCCAAGGTATAACAGCAAGCACCCTAGCATCCCCAGGATGGCTGCCAACACGGATTCTTAGATCTGCTTTTCTAAAGGAAAGCAACTCAAAATGGGTTAACAATCTTGCTTTAATCAAACCTATGTCCTTTACCCAGTTCAGGGGG